>NC_056735.1:390652692-390952692 GCF_019279795.1 Protopterus annectens | reverse complement strand
TCCGCCAGTGAGTTTTGTTTGCCTGGCAGGAATTGAGCTTGCAGAAGGACCTGCATGTCCAAGGCCGTGTTCCACACGGCCATGGCTAGCCTGCAGAGTGGGTTCCCCCCTGCTTGTTGATGTACCACATAACTATGGTGTTGTCTATTTTTATTAGCAGGGGTCCTGGAGAGAGTAGGGATCTGAAAGCTGTTAGAGCATGCTGAACAGCTAGCATCTCTTTTTGGTTGATGTGCAGATGAATTTGACTTGGAATCCAGTGTCCCCGAATGCACTTGTCGTCCAGGTGTGCCCCCAGGCATAGTCTGAAGCGTCTGTGGTTAGGGTCTGGGTGGCGTGGGGTTTAGTAAAGGGAAGTCCCTAGTTGTGGTTGCATGCTGCTGCCCACCAAAGAAACTCTGTCCTTAGACAAGGTATGATAGGAATGACAGTTTCCAGTTCCTGAGAATGTTGGCACCAAAGACTTTTTAAGTACTGTTGGTTTCCTCATATGCAGTCTGGCATATGGAATTAGTATGATGCATGAGGCCATGAACCCTAGGGCCTTAAGGATTTTCCTTGCAGATAGCTAGGTTCTGGTGGCCATTTGAGTGAAGTAGTCTGTCAGATAGGTTTGTTTTTCTGAAGTAAGGAATGCCATCTGGGATGCTTTGTCCAAGCTTGTTCCCAGGAATACAATCTTTTGACTGGGAACTAGTTTTGATTTATTTTGTTGATGGTGTACCCCAGGGAGGTTAGAAGGTTTTTTACAAATGTCAGGTGCTGAAAAGTACAGTTGTGCACACTTACTGTAAATGTAGATGTTCGAGTGTATTCACTGTTGCAGTCATTACATTTAGGGTAATCTGCTGGCAGGTTGCCCTCAGTCGGCCTGATTAACAATGTCTTGGGTCCTGCGTCGGTTGCTGTCCCTTCTTCCATGACATCAGGTCGTCAGGGGTATAAAACATGCAGCCGACTACATTACCTCAGTTTTTCTTGCCCTAGATGTCAGGTGCCCCCCAATTTTTTTTTATTTTCATTTTATTTTATTTACATTTGTTGACCGGGAGTGTCCGACTGGACATAGGTCCATTTTCAGAAGAGACCCGGGGAGAAAAGCTCCACAGTTAAAATAAACAGACAGTAGTTACATTGGATTACATAGTGATTAACAATTTAACATAGCAATTACTTACAACATATTTACAGATGAAGAACATAGTACATCAGTAGACAACGAGAATCTTTATCTGTGAAGTACATAACAGACATTAACAAATATTACAATAAGAAGTTCCTGCTGTATAATAAGTACTAGGCTTATAAGCATCTGAGCTTGCTATAATCAAGGTAGTTAGCGGAGTGGAAAGAAAGGTAGTGGTTGGATGGGGTGGGTGATATTAGAGTGGGAGTTGCAAGGGCATAGCCAGCATGTTTTTAGTTGCGCTTTTAGTAAAGTTTTGAAGTGGGTGCATGATGGTACGGTGGTAATTGTGGGTGGAAGGGAGTTCCATAATTTGGCTATGGTGCAAGAGAATAGTGCTTCACCAGCAAATTATTGGCTTTAGTGATCTGCAAGTGATTTTTGTTGCTGGATCTTAGTGATCTGGTGGTGCGATAGGGTTGGAGTAGATTCTGGAGGGATGGGACATTTAGTGGATGGTTTACTAGTTTGTGGGCGAGTGAGAGTTGATACCACTGAAGGAGGTGAGGGTGTTCAAGCCAGCCCAGTTCAGCAAGTGAGAGACAGTGGTGACTACAGTAGAATGCCCCTGTGGCGAATTTGGCGATTTTGTTGTAGCAGGTCCCTAGCTTGTTTAGATCGCATTGCCTTAGGTTGGTATATATTGGAGGCGCATAAAGTAGGGTGGAAATAAGGTGGGAATTTGCTATTGAAATCTTTGCTGCTCTTGTGAGAAGTTGCTTATTTCTATATAACGCTCCTAGTTTTTTGTGGACTTTTTTATGGTCATGGATATGTGAATGTCAGATTTTAGTTTATTGTCTATTTCCACTCCTAGCAATTTGGTGTGTTCAGTTGGGTATATAGTGGTGTTGTCTTTTGCTGTGATTTTAAAGTGAGAGTTGTTTTGAGTATGTTTGGTGGGTTGGAAGATGAGTAGTTTAGTTTTGTTTGGGTTGAGTATTAATTGGGTATCGGATAACCAAGTTTCAACAGAGGAAAAGGCTTCCTGTGTGACTTTTTACAGTTTGGGAAGCAAATGGGGAGCAAATAAAATTAAAAACACAAAAATATACCTCCAACCAAAAGCAAATACACCAAAAAGGCTTTTAAGCATAGTAAAAGAAAGTAGAGGTATAGTAAGAGAAAAACAAGGGGCTGGAGGGAGGGTAACCAGGACGGCAACAGTGAATACACTCAAAAAATTATATTTATGGTAAGTGTACACAGCTGTACTATGTTCTTCGTGTTTCACAGTTGCAGTCATTACATTTGGGTAGATTCCCAAAGCTATGGTTGGGAGGATGAATTTATACAGCATTAGGACCAGCTATAAAGCCCTGCAAGATAGCAGTGGCAAAGCCAGCTCTGGATTTAGAGAAAATTGGTAAATGATAATGCTTGGTGAAAGTATGTACTGATCTCCAGGTAGCAACTTATAGAATATCCCTGGTAGGAACACCTCTGTGAAAAGCTGCAGAAGTAGATGCAGCCCTGGTGGAATGAGATCTGATCCCCTGGGGGATAGGTTTTCCATGGTGCTTACAGCAGAAATGAATGCAATGGCTTATCCATTTAGAAATGGTTTGTTTTGAAATAGCCTTCTCCTCTGCCCCAGCAGCAAATGCCACTAGCAATTGTTCAGATTTTCTTCAAAATTTAGTTCTGTCCAAGTAGAATCTAAGTTGTCTGTGCATGTCTAAGGAATGCAGAATCCGTTCCCTTTGTTCTGTGGATTGGGATAGAAGGTTGGCAAATGAATGGACTGGTTAAGAGCCACACTGGAAACCACCTTGGGCATGAAGGATGGATTGGTCCTCAGAGATACCCTGTCCACATGAAAAATAATGAAAGGCTCCACTGCCATAAGGGCCTGTAATTCAGATATCCTTCTAGCTGAAGTGATTGCTAATAGGAAGGCTGTTTTCCAAGAAAGAAATTTTAAATCTGCAGTAGCAGCTGGCTCGAAAGGAGGTAAAGTGAGCTTCTCCAAAAAAAAGTTAAGGTCCCAGGCAGGGGAAGAAGCTCTCCTGGGTGGTCTCAAGTTCTTGGCCCCTCTGACATACTGCCTGAGCATGGGATGAGAAAAGAGAGGTGGTTCTCTGTTATACTGAGCTGAAATAGCTGAAGCGTGGATTTTAATAGAGGAAAAAGACAGGCCCTTGTGAAGCATCTCAGTTAAGTATTGCAAAATCTGAGGTAAATTGGGCGCTGCTGTGCTCATCCCTAAAGATTGGTTCCAGGCACAGAATCTTTTCCATTTGTCAGCATAAGATTTTCTAGTACTAGGTCTTCTTGCCTCCAAGATGACATCCATCACAGGTTTGCTGAGGGATGCTAAGGGTGAATTTAAGTGATCAGCCAAGCTGCAAGGTTCAATGTTGGGAGATGAGGGTGCAGAATTTGGTTCTCCTGCTGAGACAGCAAGTAAGGTGTCTGAAACAAGTGCCATGGAAATATTTGTGACAAACTGCGCAGGTGTGGGTACCAGTGTTGGCATGGCCAGTCAGGAGCAATCAAAATCATTTTTGGTTTGTCCTGTTTGACTTTTAGCAGAACATTGGAGAGCAGAGGCAGAGGGGGAAAGGCGTAGACTGATAGGTTTTTCCAGCTGAAGGACAGAGTATCCACTTTCCAGGCTTTTTTGTGAGGTGTCCTTGTGCAAAATTTGTTCAACTGGTAGTTCTGGGGGGAGGCAAATATATCTATGTCTGAGCTCCCCCATTTGCTTGTCAACATGTTGGAAATCCGTAGTTCCAGTTTCCACTCGTGTGGGTCCATGAGATTTCTGCTTAGTCCGTCTGCCAGTGTATTCAGTTTTCCTGGCAGGAATTGAGCTTGTAGTTGCAAATGGTAGCTCAAGGCCGTGCTCCACAATGCCATGGCTAGTCTGCAAAGGGGGTAGGAATGTGTACCCCCTGCTTGTTTATGTACCACATAACCGTGGTGTTGTCTGTCTTTAACATTAGTTATCCTGGATGAATGTAGTCCTTGAAGGCTGTCTGAGCATTCTGTACAGCTAACATTTCTTTTTGATTGATATATAGGTGCATTTGATTTTTTTTCCATTTGCCCTAAATGCACTTCCCTGCCAGGTGAGCCCCCCATGCATAGTCTGATACGTCTGTAGTTAGGGTTTGGGCAGCAGGGGGTAGTGTGAATGGCAGTCCCTTGTTTTGGTGGCAGGCCTCTACACACCATAGGAACTCCAGGCGTAGGCAAGGTATGATAGGAATCATTGTTTCCAGGCTGTGACAATGTTGACTCCATAGACTTTTTAAGTACCACTGAAGTTTCCTCATATGCAGTCTTGCATATAGAATAAGAAGAATGCAGGAGGCCATGAACCCCAAGGCTTGCAGTATTTGTCTTGCAGACAGCAGGGTTTTTGTGGCCACTTGTTTGAAGTAAGTTACCAAATGAATTTGCTTTTCTGGCATGAGGAAAGCCATCTGGGCAGTTGAATTCAAGCTTGCACCCAGAAATGTAATCTGCTGAGAGGGTACCAGTTGTGATTTCTTTTCATTTATGGTGTACCCCAGACAAGTTAGAACCCTTTTTACAAATGCCAGATGATTCAGAAGTATGGCCTGGTTTTCTGCCTGAATTAGACAAGCGTCCAGATATGGACATATTTGAATATTTCTTTGCCTGTAAAATGCAATTACCAGAGCCAGGTACTTTATAAATACCCTGGGTGCAGTAGACAAGCCAAAGGGCAGTGGAGAGAACTGATAATGGAAGTAGCCTGCTTTGAAGCGTAGGTATCTTCTGCAAGATTCCCTGATTGGGATATTCAGGTAAGCTTCTTTTAAATCTAGAGTTGCCAACCAGGCATCTTTGCCTAGCATAGGAAGTAACTGGTGAAGAGTCAGCATCCTGAATTTTGGAATGTCCAAAAAGGTGTTTAGAGTAGACAGGTCCAGAATTGGACGTCATGAATTGTCTTTTCTGGGTACCAGGAAAAGCCTGGAACAGAAACCTTGTCCCTTTTCCTCTTCTGGTACAGGTTGACTAGCCCCCATGTTTAAGAGGGAAAGTACTTGTTTCTATGCCACTGCCCACTGATTTGGGGGCAGGTCTGGCCACTCGTTTGGTGTTGGCAACGTGTGGAAATGAAATCTGTATCCCTGGGACACTATATTTAAAACCCATTTGTCCTGGGTTATGAGTTCCCAGTTTTTTGCATGAAGAGCAATCTTTTCCCCCAAAGGGGCGGCTAAAAGGTAAGTGCGTGGTAATTTTAAAGGAAAGTCATTGAGACTGTTTTCCATGGGGGGGGGGGGTCTTGTTATTTCCATATTTGGAAGTGGAGGCCCCCCATTGCTTAGTTCTGAGAGTCCCCTGGGACTGAAACCTGCTGCTTTTGGTGTGTCTGGGTTTGGCTTGAGTGGATCTGGAAGGAGCTGTAAAGGACCAATTCTTAGTAGGCAAATGCCTACTAAATCTTGGTGGTTGCACTTGCAAGAAATCGTTTACAGTTTGCATAGATTTAGCTTTATCTTCCATCTTTTTTAGAGCTTCTTCAGCCTTATTGCCAAACAGGCAGTCCTGATTTAAAGGAGCATCCAACAATTTTGCTTTAACATGATCAGGCAGAGATTGCTCCTTAAGCCAAGCATGCCTTCTAAGCACAGACCCAGTAACAGCAGCCCTGCAAGAGGCCTCTAAAGAATCAGTACCACATTGCAAAGTATGTTTTCCAACTTGTTCAGCAGAAAGCAATAAATCCTGTAAATCTTTATTTTCCACACAGTCAGAAATCAACATAATTTTCTGTTTAAGCAGACCAATAATATGCTGTTGATATTTTAACATATGAAATTGGCATTTTAAAGCCCTGATTGCCAGGGTTGCAGAAGTATAAACCCTTTTTACCCCATCTATCCAGTGCCCTGGAGTCTCTATCAGAAGGGGTATGATTTTTAGCAGTAGAAGGCTAAACACCCTTGGGCCCCTGAGCAATGGTTTCTGGATCCGCAACAGGATTTTTGAAAAGGAACTTGTGGGACTCAGGAACCCTGTAGTATCTGTCAGGTTTACTAGGAGCTGGAAGGCAGGGAATCAGGGGCCATACTGGATTCCAAAAACACATCATCAACAATGTCTAGTACAGGAGGTATAGCCAAGGGCCTATGCTGAGGAAGAAGAAGGAAATCCCTAAGTCTCTTTTTAGATTCAGAAAATTCCTGACTTTCCCAGTGGAAATGCTCCCTTAAGGTATGTAAAGTTTCCCCAAAAGAAAACGGAATGGAATCCTCTGCATCAGAATCCTCACAAGTAGGAATGGACAAATCCAGGTCATTGGAAGAATTAGAAGAAACAGAGTCCTGATCTGAAGATTCATAGTCAAGCTCAGTCCTAGGCCTCTTAGAAGGGGGGGGGGGGGGGTTTGACTATCCGTGATTAGAGTAGTATGATCTTCAGCCATTTTGATCATTTGTATTTAGGCATATGGGCCTGAACATGTGGCCTGGGCGTCGGTTTTTTAGACATAGATCGAGATTTAGGCCTTAGTATAAAAGGTGGAGTTGGTTTAATATGGAAGTCTGTAGGCCTGAATGCACCCTTAGAAGCCGGTGCCTGCACAGCGGCTCCACACCCATCCAAAGTAGAGACATCCGCAGGTTGCATAGGTGAAGCATCTCGCGGCATACCGGACTCCGAATGGGTCTCAGTAGAGGCCTGCAAGTCAGATGTTGCGGGTATTAGGGGCTGCAAAAGCGCCTCACTGAGTACCGGTGAACTGGCGACTGGCTTAGGAGAAGCGTCATCGTCAGTTCTGGACCTCGACGACCTGTCTCTTTTTCTTTGCATTTTTTCGGAATTCCGGTAGTCGGATGGCTAACCGACGTTATTTCTGGATAATTAAACAGAGAGCCGATATATTTAGAGGCAAAAATTTACCGACGACAGATAGTTCGCTGATTAAATAAAGCACAAAACCGACAGCAAAGTACATCATGGTCAGGGCCTAGGCAAGGAATACAGTACAAATGAAAATCTTTATGAGGTATTTGCTTTCCACACGTAATGCAGTTATTAACTTTTACTGACATCGGAAAGGAGCAAGAAAAAGTTTCCCCAACGGGGTACTTAGCTTTAAGTTGAAGACTTCGGTTCTGAAACTCGAAAATTAGAAGTTATGTACCTACCATAACGTTCCATGTTAGTTGTCTTCTCTCGCCTTCTTTCTTGCTGGATGGGTTCGGAGCCGATCCTCGGCTCTGACTCGGCACTTGCTAAGCTCGAGAGTCACTTTTACCAGCTCGAGGCAGCCCCATATTCCATGATACAAGGCGGTAAATACCCAGATCTCGTTTGGTACCTAGAGGGAAAACTGCCTAGCATAAAAAAACTTTCCACTAAGGAAAGAAGAGCAACTAGCCTAAAGGCTGTAAGGGGAAACCAGATAATTAAAAACTAGAACTAACTGGTGCCCAAGGAAACAAAATCTTCCAGAGACAAGGGAGATCAAGGTCTGTCCAGGCAAGGGCGACAGGAGGGAGGGTCGCAAGAAAGAAGGCGAGAGAAGACAACTAACATGGAACGTTATGGTAGGTACATAACTTCTAAATGTTAAGTTGTCAATCTCGCCTTCATTCTTGCTGGATGGGACAGCGTCCCTAGCACCTCTATCCTGGGTGGCTCAATGGAACAGACTCTTGAGAACCGTGGAACCAAAACTGGCTCTATCCCTGGAGGCCAAATCCAATTTGTAATGAGAAACAAAGGTATGAGGAGTGGCCCAAGTGGCTGCTGCACAAATAGTATCTAAGGGTAGCCTAGCCTGAAAAGCTGTAGAAGTGGCTAGGTCTCTAGTGGAATGTGCCTTAGGTTTTGAGCACAGTTATTTGCCCCTAAGTTGATAAATGTCAGAAATGGTGGAAGACAGCCATCTAGATAAGGTCACTTTGGAAACAGGGAGGCCTTTCTTATTTTCAGCATAAGAAAGAAAAAGCTGATCAGACTTCCTGAATTGCTTTGTTCTGTCCAAATAATATCTGAGTTGGCGGTGAACATCTAGATAATGCAATTTTTGTTCCGATCTGTTGGAATAATTAGGAAAAATACAGGAGATCAATGGATTGGTTTAAATTTGTTTTGAAGCAACCTTGGGCAAAAAGGATGGATTAGTTCTCAAGGATACTCTGTCCTTGTGAAAGACTAAATATGGGGGACAAACAGAGAGGGCATGAAGTTCTGACACTCTCCTAGCCGAGGTAATAGCGACAAGGAAGAGTGTCTTCCACGAAAGAAACTTTAGTGAACATGAAGCAGCTGGCTCGAAAGGAGGAAGAATTAAGGATGTCAGCACTAGATTTAGGTCCCATTGTGGAGGAGGACTCCTGACAGGAGGCTTCAGGAGAAAAATTCCTTTCAGAAAAGCTCTACAAAGCTTGTGGGACATAATGTTGTGATCTGCAAACCCAACATGAAAGTTCGAGATTGCAGCCAACTGAACTTTGACCGTGGAAGATGAAGAACCCGAGTGAAAGATTTCCGCTATAAAATCCAAAACTGCATGAACAGGGGCAGTAAAGGGATCTATGTTTCTCGATTTCGCCCAAAGGGAGAAACGTTTCCACTTGCTAGAGTAAATCCTTCTAGTAGAGGATTTAAGGGAAGCTACTATGATATCCTAACGGGTTAGAGATCATAGGAAGCCTGGCTAAGGAAGGAAGTGGAGCAACCAAGCTGTGAGGTTGAGAGAAGGAATGGACCGATGCAGCTGACCCGATTGGTGGATCAGAAGATCTGGCACTGGGTCCAGATGCCACGGCTGCACCAAAAGATGACGATGAAGGAACGGAAACCAAATTTGTCGAGGCCAATACGGGGCAATGAGAATCTTTTTGGCTCTCAAAACGGTAGCTTTCTGGTGTACCTGTGGTATCAATGGAAAGGGAGGAAAGGCATAAAGAAGTCCCTGGGGCCAATCTTGGGTAAGAGCGTCTCTGGGGGGATGGCCCAGAAGTGGGAAGAGAGAGAAGAAGACTGGGCATTTGCTGTTTTGGGGAGTAGCAAAAAGATCGCAACATGGGCGGCCCCACTTCTGAAAAATCTCCTCCACTATAGATTGCTTGAGAGACCACTCGTGAGGCATGAGTATAGCTCTGCTCACTCTGTCCGCTAAAATGTTGGTTTTCCCAGGGATATGCATTGCTACCAGAAACCGATGAGAGGAGATCGCCCATTGCCAAACTCTGAGAGCCTCTCGACACAAGGGATAGGACTTGGTTCCGCCCTGCTTGTTGATGTACCATACTACGGACATGTTGTCCGTGTGAACTGCAATCGTTCCTAAGGGAAGAAAGTCGTTGAGGGCTTGCAACGTTAAAAGCACTGCTCTCATCTCTAGGACATTTATGTGCAGGTGGTATTCGAACGGTTGCCATGTCCCATGAACCATCCTGCCCTGATAATGACCCCCCCACCCGATCAGGGAGGCGTCCGTAGTGACTGTGGCTACCGGGGCCGGGGAAACAAAGGGTCTGCCCTGATGGACTTGGGGAGAAGAAATCCACCAGGATAGATGGTTTTTGCAAGTTTGTGTCACCAGGATCTGGTGACGCATGGGAAGCTGTTGGAAGGACCATTGGGTGAACAACATCCATTGAAGGAGACGCATGTAAAAACGGGCCAAAGGAAGAAGAGTAATGGCAGCTGCCATGAGGCCCAATACTTTCAGGACCAGTCTGGCTTGCACCTTTTTGCTGGCAAGGATGATCCGCACATGGTTTTGGATATCTAGGATTCTCTGGCTTGTTAGGTTTGCTGACATCCGAGCAGTGTCTAAATTTGCGCCTATAAAAGTAATAGATTGGCAGGGCAATAAGGAGGATTTTTCGTAGTTGACCGAAATTCCTAACTGAGTGCAGAGATTTAGGGTGTAATCTCTGGCTTGGAGAAGTTGATGCCTGGTGGTGGCTGAGAAGAGCCAGTCGTCGAGATACGGAAACACCTGGAATCCTTGATGTCTCAGGTGAGCCGTGACCACTGCCATGCATTTGGTGAACACTCTGGGGGCTGTAGTGAGACCAAACAAAGGGCAGGGCTCTGAATTGAAAATGACTGGACCCCAGCCGAAAGCGGAGAAACCTTCTGGAGCGTCTGTGGATTTTTATGTGATAGTACGCATCCTGAAGGTCTATTGAGCACATCCAGTTGTCTTTGCCTAAGAAGGGCAAAATCGACTGAAGTGTGACCATCCGAAATCTTGTCTTTTTCACCGACTTGTTGAGTCTGCTGAGGTCCAATATTGGTCTCCAATCTCCCGTCTTTTGGGAACCAAAAAGAACCTTGAGTAGATTCCGGGCTCTGAATGGTCTGTTGGAACTGGCTGAATGGCCCTTTTTTGTAGAAGCTTTGATACTTCTAATTTTGCAATTTCCCTTAGACAGGGTGGAACGTCTGGAAGGGAATTTTGTGAGGGAAGGACTTTCCTCGAAAGGAATCTTGTAACCCTCGGATATGATCGACTGTACCCATTTGTCTTGCGAGGGAAAGCCAGGCTTCTGGGTACAGCGATAATCTTCCCCGACTGCCTCCAAGGGTGGACAGTCGGGCAACACCTCAGGGATGCTGGAAGGGCTTGTCAGAGAGGCTCTCTGCTGCCCTGGTTCTGGACCCCTCTGCCCCTAGGGCGTCTATTGTTATTACCCCTCTGCCTCTAGGGGTAAACTGACCACGTGTGTCCTCGTGACTCCCTGAGATTTTGAACCACATCTTTCCCCTTCTGTCCTTTGGGGTAAGGCCTAGAAGGGGTGGAAAACGGACTCCCTGACAGAAAGAGTCTTGCCGTCTTGCTCACACCTGGTCAACGTATCCTTCACCTGAGGACCAAACAATGTTAACCCATCGAAGGGAGAGTTTGTGAAGGACACCTTAAAGGAGTCTGCAAAATTACAGAGCCGCATCCAGGACTGACGTCTAAGAGCCACTCCTGTCCCTGCAGCTCTACTCGCTCCATCTGCTGCATAAGAAATTAGCCACATGGAGGAGTTGGTTATGGAGTTAAGGATTCCTAGCTGAGAAGCAATCTTCTCCTGAGCCCCTGCAGCTGAAGGATCCTGTACTACTTCACCTAATTCTTTAAGGATGTCCCTTTGAAGTCTGGTGAAGTGACATAAATAATTCAGCGAACGCATGGCAAAGGTCGCTGAGGAAAACATCCCCTTACCATACCTGTCCATGGTCCTAGAATCCTTGTTAGAAGGATGGACTGGTACGGAAGGATCTGCAAGTTCCTTCTTGGTGGCGGCCGCCACCACCATGGCATCAACAGGGAAACCTTTTGTAAGAAATTGTTTCTCGGAAGGGGCTGTAATAAATTTAGAAGGCCTCCTGGGAACTGGTTCCACGGAATCAGGAGATGCCCACGCCTTCCGAGCTATCACCTCCATGAGGGGGTCGAAGGCGGAGACACCCAGGAGGTGGAGGGTCGAGATCCAAAGCCTCTAGGTATACTGACTCATCCTCGGAGGGATTAATGGAGGGCCAGTTTCCCTCTGTTTTAGGAGTTCTAGGATGTCTGAAAAGGAGACATCCTCAGAGGGGATCTTGGGGACCCCTCCGACTCATCTAAGTCGGTATCTGAAGTTGTAGACTCAGGGGAGTCTAGGTGCTTCCTCTTACAGGTCCTCTTACGTGGAGGATCTCCTGACGGATCAGGAGAATCCTCGGAAGAGGGGGTTCTTCCCAGTGGGGAAACCTGAGGCGATAGATCTCTTGGTCCGGGAGCAAGAGAGTGGGAAGAGACATCTACAGGCACCATAGAGGGAGGAGCTAAGGGAATAGACTGCTGACTGAGCCCGGGGGCCAGCACACTCCTCATCACCTCGAAGGCTCCCCTCCCAGGGAGATCCGAGAGACCCCGCTCCGAAGAAACGAGGGCTCCCGGGCCCACCGAAAGGGAAGGCTCCGAGGCAGATGTCGGAGCTGAGCTCACCAAGGCCGAAGCCCCGAGGGGGAGAGCAGGGTCGGACAATGGTCCGATGCCACTCGCCCCCTCGGAGCAGACCAGGGAAGCCCGACCACCGGATCCCTCCAAGGAAGGTCTCAAGGAGGAGATAAGAGTAGAAATTGAAGGGGCAGAAAGGGGTGGTATCTGTGCCGCAGCCATAGCAGTGACTATTCCAATAGACTCCGGCTCCGAGCTCTGGAGGAGAGTCAAAGGAGGAATTTGAAGAGGGTGTGGACTAGTAGTCGTCTGTTGAGACGGACTATGAAGCATCTGGGCTAGTGCCTGTGATTTTAACAATCTGCTTACCACTCTCTCCAAATCATGGTCTGAGAGCCTGGAAGACCTAGATGATCGGCTCCGATGGCTCCATTCCGAAAGAAGAGGAGAGGTCGGAGCCGAAAGTATAGGCTCCAAAGAGGGAGACCTGGACCTCTTCCTCGACGAAGCCATCGGAGCCGATGAACCCTCGGCTCCAGAAGGAGCCGACAACTTATTGGCTCCACGCCTGGTCAAAGGTATGTCGGCTCCAGCCGGAGCCGACACAGGCAAGGAAATAATGGTATCAGAGCCGACTGGCGCCGATACCGAACCCTTCGATACATGGTGATCGGAGCCGGTTGGAGCCGACACCAATGTATCAGTCAAAGTATCGGCACTGATAGCCACCGGTGCAGAAGATTTAGTCAGAATGACATCAGCTCCAGCCGGAGCCGATCTCGACTCCAAAGGAGTCGGAGCCATGGCCGGAGGCTTAGTAACAGAAGCCTGGGCCTTGGAGGTCTTAGAGGGCTGACCCGAAGCAGACTTGGCCGGGGAGCCCTCTGGTTTAAGTAGTCTTCTTAAAATTAATTTATTTCTCCTTTCCTGCAGGACTCTCTGGCTGAAAGAGTGACAAATAGCACAGGAGTCCTGCAGGTGGAGAGGTCCCAGGCAATAGATACAAGAAGTGTGACCGTCTGTCAGAGACATCTTCTGACAGCACGCGTCACACTTCTTGAAGCCTGAGACCCTCGGTTCTTTGGACATAGTGAAAACAACACAAAAACACACTACTCACACAGTCCCAGATTCAGAAAAATTAACTTAAAAGGGGAGAAAAATATACTCACACACACGCCCTGATAGGAAGGGATGGGAGAGGATTGAAGGCCCGACTAAGTAAAAACAAGTAGGGAAACAGTAAACTAGGAGCTAGAGACCCTAAAACTATCTAAAAGTGACAAATACACTAAAATATGTGAGAAAAAAGAGGGATGGGGTGACTAATATTTGAATAACAATTCACTTACCAAGAGCTGGTAAAAGGAGTACATCATCAGCGAAGCGGCAAACGAGATCTGGGTATTTACCGCCTTGCATCATGGGATATGGGGCTGCCTCGAGCTGGTAAAAGTGACTCTCGAGCTTAGCAAGTGCCGAGTCGAACCCATCCAGCAAGAATGAAGGCGAGATTGACAACTTAACATCGGAAATTTCAGGAGTCGGCCAACTGGCACTTGCGAACTGCTTCTGCTTTGGGCACCGCACGGCAAGAAAGACTAATCTAATGGCGTCGGCTGCATGTTTTATACCCCTGACGACCTGACGTCATGGAAGAAGGGTCAGCAACCAACGCAGGACCCAATACTTTGTTAAACAGGCTGACTGAGGGCAACCTGCCAGCAGATTACCCTAAATGTAATGACTGCAACAGTGAAACACAAAGAACATCAGCATTTCCTGACTGTCTGCCTGAATCAGGCAGTCGTCCAAGTACGGGTACATTTGAATTTTTCTCTGTCTGCAGTAGGCAATGGCTGGAGCCAGGCATTTTGTGAATAGTCTGGTTGCAGTGGATAAGCCAAAGGGAAGTACAGAGAAGTGATAATGCATAGATCCTGCCCTGAAGCGTAGATATCTCCTGCATGAGTCCCTGACAGGTATGTGCATACAGGCTTCTTTTAAGGCATCTTTGGCCAGCATAGGAAGAAGCTGCTGCAGGGTGAGCATTTTGAATTTTGGTACCAACAGGAAGGTGTTTAGAATGGAAAGCTCTAGGATTGGGCGCCAAGTCCCCTCTTTTCTGGGTACCAGGAAAAGTCTGGAATAGAACCCTTGACCTATCTGTTCCTAAGGAACAAGTTAAATTGTCCTTATGGAGAGCAGGGACTGAACTTGGTTTTGTGCCTCCGCTTACTGATTTGGAGGAAGGTCTGGAAACCTTTTTGGGGTTGCCAGTGAGTGGAAGTAAAATTTGTATCTGTGGGATACACGTGGAATTATAGAGAAGCTCACTAAACCAGGTATAAATCCCTATGTCACAAGATGGGTTGCCAACTGGCTCACGGACAGAACACACACTGTGAAAGTAGCAGACTCCAAATCCAACTTCAGGCCAGTGACAAGTGGAGTACCACAGGGTTCAGTCCTGGGTCCTCTCCTGTTTGGTATCTACTTCTCTGAAGTACAGGCTAACACAGAAGGTCTTTGGCTAACAAAGTTTGCAGATGACTGCAAACTAGGAGCCATAATCGAAACTCCTAACGATGTGGACATACTACAAAAGGGCCTCACTGAGACAGATGCCTGGTGTCAAAGCCATGGCCTGAAGCTCAATGCCAAAAAGTGTACTGTTATCCCCTTTGGTAAAAACTCTGTACCCATGAACTATCACATAGCTGGTAGTCTACTTCACGTCAAAAATGTGATAAGAGACCTTGGGACACAGGTGGACAGTAGCCTCTCCTTTGATAATCACATCGTCACAGTGGTCAAGAAATCTTTCAACGTGGCTCACCTCATCACAAAAGGTTTCTCGTCCAGAAAAAAAGAGGTCATTGTTCCCCTCTACTCATCACTTATTAGACCCATTATAGAGTACAACACCCCTTTTGGTATGTACCTCACAAGACATCTACAACAACTGGAAAGGCTACAGAAATACCTCACAAAGAGGATTACTGGCCTCAAACAAATGCCCTACGCAGACCGTCTCAAAAAACTCCAGCTTTACTCCGTCGCATATCACCTACTTAGAGGCGATCTCTGCCTAACAAGCAAAGCTATGTCAAACCCAGAGCTGTTGGACATGCTCTACTTAAAGAAATCCCAATCCCTCCAAGCTACACGCTCTAGGGACCTAAACCTTGTCACCACAATAAACAGAACATGCTGGAGGGATAGATTCCTGTCCCAGAGACTTCCCATACTCTGGAACAGACTACCTATCTATGTCAAACAGAGCTCCTCATTAGCACTCTTCACGAAAAATCTTGATGATTGGATGGGAAATAGGAAATTCACCCCAGGGATCACTTCTGTGGCTCTGCTCGACAGGTACACAGGAAAATAATTTTCTTGGGTGGCGAAAGCCAGGGTACATTTTTGGCTAGGCTTATATAGGCCCTAGGGCCAATAGCCTAGTACCTACCTATGAACTTATGAACCTATGTTGAGGACCCATCGGTCTTTGGTGATGGAAGTCCAGTTTGATGGGCAAGTTTTCCTCCTAGGGGCACAAGCACTTGGGCAGAGGTGGGGAGTGAGTTGAGAAGTCATTATTTTTTCCATAAGGGGGTGGCTTAGCACTCCCTGTTTTTGACATGGAGGCACTCCATTGCTTAGATCTCTGATTATCCTGAGACTGTAGTCTGGGGGGTCCGTTTCCCCTGGGTCCAGTTTGAGATAGCCTTGAGGGGGCTGGAAAGGACCAATGTTTCGAGGGGCAATGCCTACTGAATCTAGGAGGCTGTATTTGCAAGAAATCTTTGACTGTCTGCATAGATTTAGCTTTTTCTTCCATCTTTTTAAGAACCTCTTCTGCTTTGGTGCAAAACAGATTGCCCTTGTTCAAAGGAGCGTCTAGTAATTTTGAATTGACATGGTCTGCTCCTTAAGCCAAGAATGCCTTCTCAGTACAGAACAAGTGACTGCTGCCCTGCAAGATGCTTCTAGGGCGTCAAAACCACATTGCAAAATATGCTTGCTGACTTGGCTTGCAGAATGTATAAACTCTTGTATTTTCTACACAGTCTGTAAAGTTAGCTATTTTTTTTTTTTTTGCTTAGTAAGTTCCAAGATATATTGTTGGTACTTCAGCATGTGAACTGACAATTCAAAGCCCTAATGGCGAGAGTTGCCAAAGTGTATACCTTCTTACCCTATTGTCTAAAGCTTTGGAATCCCTGTCCGAAGGGGTGGGATTCTTAACTGTAGTTGCTTTGATACCTTTAGGCCCCTAGGATATGACCTCTGGTTCAGCAGTAGGATTTTTGAAAAGGAATTTGTGAGAGTCAGGAACTCTGCAGTACCGGTCTGGTTTCCTAGGAGCAGTGGGTAAAGTATCAGGAGTTATACTGGATTCCATAAAGACATCATCCACAATATCCAGGACTGGGGGTACTGCTAAAGGCCTTTGTTGTGGAAAATCTAGAAATTCTCTGAATCTCTTTTTGGACTGAGGATAGTCATGGCATTCCCAGTGGAAATGCTATCTTAAAGTATGTAAGGTTTCACCAAAAGAAAAACTCTCTGGAGGAGAAGCAGAGTAAATGGATTCCTCTGCATCTGAATCCTCATAAGCAGATAAAGGCATGTCTTCATAATCAGATACCTCAGAGTCGTCGGACTCTTGGTCTGTTAAAGCTGCTGGGGACAGGTCGCTTTTTCTCTTAGCAGGGGAAGGCTGACTTTCACTAATCAGCATAATAAGGTCTTCTGCCATTTTAAGCATTTGATGTTGTGGCAAGGAAGCATGTGCTTGAGTTTGGGTCGTCAGTTTTTTTAGGTGGTGCATGTACTCTTTGGCCTTAGAAACTCTGTAGTTTTAGACAGAACTAAAGACACGAAATAAGTCGTCGGTTTATGTCGAATATCGGTAGTGCGAAGAACTTCCTCAGAAACTGGTGCCTGCTCAGCGGCACCGGACCCATCCAAGGTAGAGACATCCGCAGGTTCAGTAGTCAAAGAAGAGTCTCGCGGCATACTGGACTCCAAACGGGTCTCGGTAAAGGCCTGCGAATAAATGGAAGCGGGCATTAGGGGTTGGGAAACTGCCTCACTGAGTACCGGCAAACTGGCAACTAGCTTAACGGAAGTGTCGTTGGCAGTTTGGACCTGTGCGGTCTGTCTCTGTCTTTATCCTTACGATTTTTCAGAAGATCGGTACCGAAGCCATTTCGGAATACGGAGACCGAGAACAAAAGTATTTAGCGACAATAAGGGCCGACAACAAATAGTTTGAGCATTGAATAAGGCACAAAATCGACAGCAAGGTACTGTAAGTAAGTAGGTATGGTCATGGTCTGGGCCTAAACAGGTGGCGCAGTAAGAATGGAAATCTTGGTGTGGTATTTGCTTTCCACAAGCAAGGCAATTGTTAACTTTTCTGACATTGGTTAGAGCAAGAAAAAAGGATCCTCAACGGGGTACCTAGCTTTAGAAGACTTCAGGATAATTCAATTTGGAAATGAAAACTCAGGTAGTGGCCAACCGGCACTTGTGCGAACTGCTTCTGCTTCAGGCTCCTCAGCAAGAAAGACTGATATAATGGTGTTGGCTGTTTTTATACCCCTGATGACCTGACGTCAGTCCTGAAGTGACAGCAACCAACGCAGAAATACTATTTCTCAGGTATTCAGGCCGACTAAGGGCTACCTGCAGGCAGATAACCCAACTGTGATGACTGCAACAGTGAAACCCGAAGAACATCCAGTGTTATGGCCGCTGCCATGGATCCTAGAGCCTGCAGATGTAATCGAGCAGGTACAATGTCATTGGACAGAATAACATCTACCTGCGCCTTTATCTTTTGCAATCTGTGAAGGGGAAGGGAGGTTATGCAAGAGGTTGTACTCAAGCAGGCTTCCTATAAACTCCAACTGCTAAATTGGACTTAGTTGGGATTTGGTACAATTCACTGTTACACCTAGACGAGCACAAGTATGTACAATAAAATCTCATCTGTTCTAGTAGATGCCTGGTGGGAGTGGTAACGAGCCACTCATTTAAATATGGAAACACTCGGAATCCGTGCAGTCTCAAGTGGGCTGATACTCCTGCCATACATTTGGTGAACAACTGGGGGGGGGGGCGGGGGTGCTGTGGTGAGACCGAAGGGCAGAGTTCTGAACTGATTGTGACTAGCTCCCAGATGGAAATGTAGGAACCGCCTGGAGCACTTGTCCATTTTGTATGTGGTAATATGCACCCTGGAGGTCTATAGAGCACATCCAATTGTCCTTCCCTAAGAAGGGGAGAATAGACTGAACCATGACAATCCAGAATTTTGTCTGCTGAACAAACTTGTTAAAAAGGCTGAGATCCAGAATTGGTCTCCAGTCCCCTGTCTTTTCTGGCACCAAAAAGAACCTTGAGTAGAATCCAGATCCTATCTAGTCTGATGGGACTTCTTGGATGACTTTTTTTCTAGAGGCTTTTGAATTTCTACAGCTGCCTGATATCTCTGATTGGGTGGAACATTAGGGATTCTTCCTCCTGTTTTCAGAATGAGAACAAAGGGGATGTAGTATCCTCTGGCAATGACCCTTAGCACCCAAACATCTGTGGTTATTTGTTGCCAGGCTAGTGAGTGAGGACAGTCTTTCCACGACTGTCTCCAGAGGTAAACAATCGAGCCTCCCTTCAGAAGCACTGGTAGGATTTCCCTGAGCATGAATCTCTAGAAACCAGATTTTGCAGGACACCCCTGCTGCAAGGTCGGCATCTTCCATTGTAGCTCCCCCCTCTGCCCCGAGGGGATTCACTGCCATGTGTGCCCTGGAAATGCCCTAAGGTTTTCCTGAACCACATTTTTATGCTCCTCTGGTTCCTAAAATAGGAGTGTTGGGAAGCGGAGAAACGTATGCCCATGGCAGATAGGGTCTTTCCATCCTTTTCACACCTGGCCAAGGTATCTCTGACTTTGGGGCCAAAAAGGGAAGATCCAAAGGGAGCATTGACGAATGAAGACTTAAATGGTTCCACAAATTTACACCAGAACCCACTGCCCTAGTCATCCCTTCAGCTGCATGCATAATGAGCCTCATGGACGAGTTAGAAATAGATCCAGGATGGCAAGCTGAGAGGCCACTTTGTCCTGTACCTCCTCAGACACAGTTCCTGCAGGGGTATCAGAGAGCTCCTTGATCAGATCCATCTGAAGTCTGGTGAAGTGTGCCATGAAGTTCAACAACTGTAAGGCAAAGGTTGAAGAAGCATACACTCACTTCCCGAACCTGTCCATCATCCTGGACTCTCGGTTGGGGGGTAAACAGTGGAACTCTTCTGCAAGTTCCTTCTACGTGGCTGCCGCAACCACCATGGCATCTACTACTAAACCCTTGGCCGAAAACTGATGGTCCTCTGGAGCTGAAAGGATCTTGTCTGGTCTCCTGGGGATTGGTTCAGGGGCCATCCATGCCGACTGTGTGATCAACTTAATGAGGTCGTCAGCAGGCGGGGTCACCCAATAGGTAGATGGATGAGCACCAATAACTTGCAGGTACACAGACTCCTCTGAGGAAGGGTCTTTGGGCTTTCAGCCACCCCTTTGCTTTAATATTTCAAGAATGTCCACAAAGGAGATGTCTTCGGGGGGTGACTGGGGGGAATGCTCCCAGTCATCAACCTCTGTGTCCTCCATAACAGATTTCTCCAGGGAATCTAGGTGTTCCCTCTTGCACATGCTCATTTAGGGCACCTCCTCAGTGGGAAGTTCTGTGGAGGACTCAGAAGAGGTAAGGCCGGTTACAGGGGTGTCCTGCAGCTTCGGCACCATAGAAGGTACTGGCACAGAGGAAGGGGAAGTGACATGAATATTCAGTGCCATGGTGGTCGGCACCAAAATCTGTGGTGCAGAGCTGGTTACTACAGTCGATGCTGACGAAGTCAGTTCCATAAATTTTTGGCAGTTAACTTTGGTTCCGCAGTGTGTGTGGGAACCAAAGATTTAGGTCTCTTGTGTACCAGGGTCGAGGGGGATGCCAGCACCGAGAAACTCCTCTTCTTTCCATGTTTGGTCTTAGAGGAACAGGAAGAAGAAGATGAAGGTAAAGACATATCCAATTTTGAAGTCCTACACTGACTGGACAAAGCCTCATCACAAGATATCTTAATCAGCCCTTCCAAGATAAGTTTGTTTCTTTCTACAAAGGCACGGTGACTAAAAGCTTGACAGATAGCACAATACTCTTGTAAATGCACCAGGCCCAAGCAGTAAACACAAGATGAATGCCTATCAGAATTGGACATTTTTTCTTCCACAACCACAACATTGTTTAAAGCCAGTTGTTTCTTTACTTTTATCTGCCACGTTGACTGGTAAAATAACATCAACGGCAAAAGAAACTCACACTAGCTATGCACACACACGCAAGAAGGAAGAAGAAAGTGAAAAGGGGGGAAGAAGGGCTACCAACAATGGCAGGCCAGAACTATGAAGAGGTAGGGGCAAAAGGGACATAGCTACCAATGATGATAGAACAGATACCACAAGGTAAAATGGAAAACAGTGCAATCACTCGCCAAAAGAAAAAAATCTGTCGACAGTGTAACAGGAAAAACTACCAACAATGGTAGGCAAGAACACCGAAGTGTAAATGAAGAGGCAGTAAAACAGACAAAGTGAAAAGTTAACTGGGTAGCTAGAAAAACAGTTCAAGTAAATTTCAAGCAATAATAAAAAATAATGAAATTACACTTAGCTAAAAGAGAGTTTGGCTGACGTGTGTGTCTTACGTAGTAGAGCAGTAAACCAGATCTGAGTTAATCTAGAGAAGGGCATTCTGGGTAGGGACTTGGCTCACGTGTTTCTGGTTCTCACGAGCTGTTATAACGGCCGAGCCAGTTCCGAGAGTTGGAACAGAGTCTCATATATCAAGGATAAATAAAGAATGACATTAAGTAATGAAAGTTGGCTGTCAAAGGTGGACAAAGGAGAACATGCACATTAACATCTAGACTACGTGGTGGTGGGGGACCAAATGAATGCCCACCATCATTTGGAACTCTTATGGCTCTCACATGTCCTTAGTAATGGAACTTCAGCAATCTGTATGAAAATGATTATTTGTTCCTAAATATAAATACGTGCAAGATGAAATGCAACTCAAATCAGTCTTAACTGGAGAAAGGGAGTTGAAAGAACTGGCATCACTGAGAAAGCCTTTAAGCAGTTTGGGATCTCAAAGATGGGAAATGACAGTCATGAAAATCATTTTTTAAAAAACTTTTATTTATTTGATCCTACAATTCTCTAATGACATAGCCTGCCTTTCTGTTACAAGGATTTGTTAACACAGAGTTTGTGTCATCAGACCCAGACAATATGAACTCTACTGTTCATTTTGTGTGCCAAAAGTCGGGATCAGAAAATTAGGTATACTGGATTGAGTTGCCTCAAACACTTCACAGCCACTTAAATTTATTTGTTTATTTTGCTTCTGTGCAACTGGGTTTAGTTATAAAAAAAAAAAACTTTCAGCAGAGGCCTGGGGAGAACTTATTACATATTTAAACAGACATTTGGTAATTGCATGAACAGACATTAAATAATTTTACATCAACAACTACCTATATAATTGCTAATTAGATTTCATTCATATGAAATAACAGCAACTATTAAAGTGTAAAAGATACTTATTGCATTTGCTGGATGTTTGACATTGAGAATTTGAAGAGGTTGAAGAGGTCTACTACTGGGTTTGTCAAATAGATAAAAGATATAGTGATTTGTACTTATAAGTTTAAAGAAATGGAAATGAGGGAAGAATCTTTATAGGGTAGAAAATGTTAGTAGTGTAGTTAAGAGTTCGGGTATTAAGCAGGTTCAGAGACAATTATAAATGGTCATCATAAGCTTTATATTAGATGTGCAGGGGTGGGGGTGAGCAGTTTCACATAAACTTTGGATATGGCTCAGACTTGTTAGTACAACTATCCAGGTACTTGTGAAGACTAGTTGTGAGATAAAGGATTCTGAATGAAGGAAATAGTTTGACAGCATGGTAAACTGAAGATACCACTAGCATTTATGCTGGGGATGTACAGGAACAGATCCATTGATTTGACAGGTGAAGTTTTAGTTGTGTTTGTATTCTGAATGGATTTCAGTGACACTGGGATGTGGTTCCATATTACTTGAATACAGAGAGACACCCACAGTATTAGATGATTTGGTTATAGTTATTAATGATTTTTCTCTACAGCATAACATTTTATTGGGGGAGTAGTGTTACATTAAACACTTAAAGAGATGAGCAATTTTCTGGCTTACAGCTGAAAAAAGAGAATGGTGCCACAATACCAACAAAATTGACTGACTTCAACAATTGGCTTAGTTTCTGGTGTCTTTCCAAGGGGATCCAGTATATATCTGCCTGGGATGACATGGTTGACAGGCCTTGTTGCTTTGCTAAAGATGGCTTCCACCTGTCACCCATGGGGTTCCAGATCTTGGCCAAGGGTCTTGCCTCCCCCGTTGTGCCTTTTTTAGGCTACATCCCAAAGATAAATCTTCCAACATGAAAGATATGTCAAAAAGCAAATTGAAAGTCATGCTGCTCAATGCTAGGAGCCTTAATATGAAAATGCATTCACTGGAGGCTCTTCTCATACTGGAAGATGCCGATGTCTGTGCAGTCACGGAAACTTGGTTCAGGGCAGCGGAGATCACCCATGTCCTTACCAGGCTATAACTCATTCCACACTTTCCTACCCAAAAATGAGGTCACAAAAACTAAGGGTGGTGGAGTCCCTATCTTCACTAAAGACAGGCATACCTCCAGACTGGTTTACAAGCATGACGTACTGGAATTACTCCAAGTGCAACTGACAGTTGGCAAGACACCCATCCAAGTTACAGCCAGCTATAGACCCCCCCCCTCCATGTCTCATGGCACCCACTCCTCCTATCTGGACCTATTGGACTCCATCAAGGTACCCCCTAACACCCTGATCCTTGGGGACTTCAACTACCCCACCATAGATTGGGTGAACTATTCTTGCAATAATGCATTCACCCAACGATTCCTTGACTTCATAGGCTCTAACGCACTAGACCAGCTGGTCTCCTCCCCCACAAGGGGAGATAACATACTGGACTGGGTTCTCACCAACATGGATGACTGCTGCACCACTTCCACAATATGTTCTTCCCTGGTGAAATCAGATCATCAGTCTGTCTCGTTTGAAGTTTCTATCCCACCCAACCCCTTCCCAGTCGTAACCAGGCTAAAAAATTTCTCAAAAGCTGACTACACCCTCCTAAAAGAGGGTATCAGGAGCTTCACACCACTGCCTCCCTCAGAGGTTGCATGCAACTATGCTGAACAGTACGCCAGTGCAATATACAAGCACCTGTACAACTGCATGGACTCAGCCATACCCAACAGAACTAAAACCTGCCCCTCAAGGAAATACAAACCTGTCTGGTAGACATCCTCTATCAACAGGCTTTACAACAAAAGGAAGAAACTGTTATCCAAGGCTAAAAAGGAACAAATTCCAAACAGGAAAATCTTCCTCCTCTGCCTCAACAAGCAAATTAGATCACTAGTGAAAAACTCCAAAGCCAATTATGAATTGAAACTAGCCTCCGAAACAAAGGGAAACCACAAGTTCTTTTTCAATTACGTTAGGAAGCACCATGGCAAAGCCCAAGTTTGTTCCGAATTAGTACTTAATGATACCACTTACACTGATCCTGCTGACTTAGCCAAACTGCTAGCTGACAGGTTAAGAGCAAACTTCACATCCTTATCACTCCTCAAAAGTGCAGTCAACATCCCCGATACTTGTCCCACACCTCACATCTCTGTAGATCAAGTGTTAAAGGCCCTATCCAAAAGAACACAGCTTCCATGGGACCTGATAATATCCCAGGCTGTATTCTGCACCATCTCCTGCAAGAACTAGCTTCACCATTGAACACCCTATTCAACCACAGCCTAACTACAGGCTTCATTCCAACAGAGTGGTGAACCGCCATTGTCATTCCATTGCACAAAGGTGGTGCCACTACTGACCTGGGAAACTATCGCCCCATTAGCTTGACAAGTCTAATCTGTAAAGCCATGGCGCGTATTATTATGGATCTCATAAACAAGGACATAGGCAATCTCCAAACACTCGACCCCACCCAATCTGGATTCATCAGGGGCAGATCTTGCCTACTGAACCTAGTTGATTTCTTTGAGACCGTCACCAAGGCCCTGGATGAGGGGAAAGTCAGTACATACAGCTTACCTTGACCTGGCCAAGGCCTTTGACACTATCCCCACTTGGGCATCATTAAAAAGCTAGCACAACTTGGTGTTAATCCCCATTTCATTGGATGGGTGGCCAACTGGCTCACAGATAGGACTCACAAGGTCAAAATAGGCATCACCACCTCCGACAGCAGACCTGTCACTAGTAGTGTTACCCAGGGATCTGTCCTGGGACACCTACTGTTTGGCATCTACTTCTTGGAGGTCCAGGCAAAGACCAAGGGCCTGTGGCTGGCCAAGTTTGCGGATGACTGTAAGTTGGGTGCTGTCACTGACTCCCCAAATGACATTAACATACTGCAAGAGGGTTTCACAGCTACAACTGGTACCAAAGTCATGGCTGTAAGTTAAACACAAAAAATGTATTATCATACCATTCAGCAAAAACACAGCTCCTACTGATTACCACATCAACGGCAACCCCCTAAGCACACAATCCGTGGTGAGAGACCTGGGTACTCAGGTTAACAACAATCTCGCATTCAACCATCATGTGGCAGCAGTAGTCAGAAAAACCTTTTACTTGGTTCATCTCACAAGTAAAGGGATTGCATCCAGAAAAAAGGAGGTTATTACCTTTCTGTACTCCTCCCTCATTAGACCTATAATGGAGTAGAACGCCCGGATTGGTATGTACCTCTAAAAACACCTGCACCAACTGGAATGGTTACAGAAATACCTCACAAAGAGAATCCATGGTCTCCAACACCTGTCCTATGTGGACAGGCTCAAATCACTGTCACTTTACTCTGTACTATACAGATTGCTCAGAGGTGATCTGTGTCTCGCCTACAAGGTAATATCAGACCCTGCCCTATAGAGATGCTCCATATCCATAAGTCTAACTCCTCATGTATTACCTGCTCGATAGGCCTAAATCTAACATGCGACATCAACAAAACCTGCTGGAGAGACAGGTTTGTCTCCCAGAGGCTGCACCGTCTCTGGAATAGACTCCCTATACATGTCAAATGGAGTACCTCACTGACCCTCTTCAAGCGCAACCTTCATAACTGGATGGAAAACCACAAATTTTTCCCAGGGGTTCCACCTTTGTCCCTCATTGACAGGTACTGACTGAGGTTTCATTTTTGGGGATAAACTCTTGGCTAGGCTTGTAAGGGTCCCAGGACCATTAGCCTAGTAACCTCCTATTATCCTACGTGGTTTTAGCCAGTTTAATTCTGAGGGCTACGTAGTGATGTGTTCTACTGTTACACTTTACTGCACATTTGGCTATTTTACTATAACACAGCTCATGTTTGGACAGCTGTGAGATTTGAATGGTAGTGAAGATTGCGAAAGCACAGAGGAAGGATGGTAGTAAATCATGGCCAGCCAATCAGAACTAGTGGTCAGGGTATAAAATGGGGAAAGCAGAGTAGGAAAAACAATGGCATTGTTAGGAGGAATACAATTAAAGCAGTACTGTCAGGTTCACCTTGTAAAGACAATTTCACAGTCCTCACAAGTTTAATTTTTTATCTCTAATGACACTTTCATACAAATTCTAATATTATCAACTTGAATTTACATATTTAAAGTGTCACATGTTGTGCAAAGTATTCTTTTACTACCTGAAGAATATTTTAAGAGTCAAAATTCAGACTTCCTTAACTGACTTGCCAACAATAGCACAGAATTACAGGACGTCTTAGTTGAACTTCTAGAAAAGTGTACTTTAACAGCACTTTTCATATTGCACCTGTACTCCACTTACCCTACTATCTCCTTATCAAATGACTAATTATATTATGTCAGGCTAACTAACATCTACATCTTGAGATAACAGTAGCCACCCTCTTATAAAACATTTATTACCTCTCTCAGACCCCCCCCCCAACAAAATGAGACTATTTGCTTGACTCAGTGAAAAAGGTCTCCTGAAAATTCTCTCAATCCACCTTAAGGGATATGAAAAAATGGATGTGGGCATTTATCTATAACTCGTTGCCAAGTGACTTTTGGAAGGCCTCCTCCTCTAAGCTTTTAAAGCAATCGTTCAGATAAGGTGCATTCGGCTAACAGCCTTCTTAGACATGCCTAATGTAATCTAAATTTAACTGCTGCCTGACTGGTTTATCTAGCCATCCTACACAGTTATCAAAATCAGTTTGATGGCATGGACTTTTAAACTAAACAAGATGTGTGAACCTCCACTTCACTGAAATTTTCATTTTTATTTCTTTCACGTTTTAGTAAAGCTCCCACCCCAAGCAAAGGTTTGTTCCCCTATACCCTTGCTGATTTTATAACTAATTCCAGGATCACTATATCTTGGGATAAAGAAGAAATCCTTTCCTGAGTGACCCCTTTGATGAATCTGTTTTTTTAATGAATTGATCAAACCTGTGATTTAAAGAAATGGTTTTTGAAAAAAAAATAGACAGCCACTGCTTTACTTTGTTGTAATTACATCCTATTTACACAGCAAAGTGCCTTCAAACTTCAAAATATTGAATTTAATTAAAATGCTTTTTGACTAAGTAGTACTATCAGAAGTAAGCAATATTCAGTTCTCCGAAAAAGACCTAATTGGTGTCAACTAGAACTGTATTATCAATAAAACGGGAAAATGCACTTAGTTTTTACTACAGCACTGTATACGTTAAACACCATTGTGGAGAGCATGGATTAATTTAACCTTAAAATGTAAAAAGGTCTGTTAATACAAATAACCCACTCACTAAACTGAGGAATCTGAGAAGAACCTGGCATTGGCCTGTGGTAGTCGGACTCAAAAAAGTGCACTGTAATATGTTCATAAACTGTATTCAAATGACACCAAGCTGCTAAAGTTCCTGTTCTCCAACCTAAACACACACATACTGCTTTTCACTCTAAAGACGTAGCTTACCTTTCTGTTATAGGGATTTGTTATCACCAAGTTTGTGTCATCAGACCCAGATAATATGAACTCTCCTGTATCATTCCAACAGATTGTGTTTACCTGAAGTAAAAAAAAAATAATAATAATAATAATAAAGCCTTGTGAGACTAATAAATGTAAATTTATCAAATAAATAGACTGTTAGTTAATCAACTCAGTAATGAACTTGCAAATTGGATTTATGGAAGTTCTCTTTTACAGAATAGACTCAAACCCAGGTTAAGGGACACTTAAGCAGAGTATAACAACACATACAGCAAAGGGAAAAAACAACAGATCACCCTGTAACACTATACAGTTTGCCACATACCCTTATCATAGTAAATGTAGTTTATTTTTTTTAATTATTGATATATTTTCAAAAGCACATTTTCAGTAAATACAGCAGCAGAATAAACCATTTTCCAGTGGCTATGAGATTCTGTCTAGTAGGCAGCATTGTTCCTATTTTATAATGCAGGCTATAGCATATATTCATTCAATACACCATTTGCATGACAATTCATAATAAAAATATATTAAAAACTGATGCATTTTTTTTTTAATTCTAGTGATTCATTTTCTATACCCATAAAATCCAATTAAAGCTAAAAGCCAAGGAAGGGGGGCTGCATCCTATCCTGGAAAGCAATGGGCACAAGTCAGGAACAGTCCTTTGCTGGATATATATGCCCCCCAACAACAGAATGTGGGAAGAAACATGACACTTCAACAAAACCTGTACAAACACATGAAAACATACACACTGCACATGGACGGCAAATCATCCCTGAGACCAGGGAGGCAAGAACTGTCAGACAGCAGTGCTAAGTGATTACTACGTCACTCAATCTTATACTTGCTTTAATTATTGATTTGGTAACTGAAAAGGTGGAATGATCTTCCAAGATGCCTTTAAGACAATCCAGAAGTAAAAATACAAAACCGGTTTATGGACTACTCATGTAAGTTTTGAAACTGACTTCATGGATACAGGTGCGGATTTGAGGAAGGAAACTACTGTGCTCAGTTTCACCCAAAATATTCACCACTGCACCTCCCACTTTAAGAAAGGGCAAGAAAAGGATTTACATTCCAGGGGTGACAGTGTTGAGACTAAAGGGACTTCATGTGCAATCTGGCATGAGGAATCATTGGAACTGTGGCTGCCATCTGCCATAGGGCTCTAAGAATATCTCTTGCTAAGGTCACAGATAGAGGAAGCAAGGACTTAAAGTAAGAAGAGAAAAATTTCTCTTGAGGAAGGAAGGCTGTCATTGACAGAGTATTGAGTCTGCAACTTAGGAATACTATATCCCGGAAGGGAGTCAGGGAAGACTTCTTTGGATTGAGAGTGAATCCCAGTCTTTTCAGAACAGAAATCTTGAATTTCATATGTGTCATCAGGGTTTCCTTGGATGAGGCCTGAATAAGACAGTCATCCAGGTTTACGGAAATTTGTATCCCTTGGGTTCTGCAGAAGGAGATAGCTGGAGCTAAGCACTTTGTGAAGTCTCTCGTTTACCCAAAAGGTAAAGTTGAGATCTGAAAGTGTAATGAAGAGATGGAAAACCTGTGAAATTTCCTGTGGGCAGGCTGTATAGAAATATGCAAGTAAACATCCTTCATGTCTAGGGTGACCAGAAAGATCTTAGGGAGGCTGGGGTGGAACAGGATCTACAGAGATAGTATCCTGAAGGACAGAAATTTTAACAAGGTGATAAAGTATGACAAATCTATTATGGGCCTCCATGTTACTATTTCCTGGGGACCAGGAATAGACTTGAGTAGAAACTTTTTCTCTGAGCCCGAGGAGGGACTGGTTGTATAGTCCCCTGGCAGAAAAGGGCCTGAAACAAGGGGAGGGAGGAATATCACTCAGGGATGGAAGCTGCTTCCAAGACATTTTGTAATCATTTTGTATGATGGACAAGGTCCATTTGTCTTAGGTAATGAACTCCAAAGATGTGAGGGAAAGCTGAAGCCTTAGTGAAAGAAGAATGTGTGAACTAAGGTGGGAGGGAGGAATGCAGAAGATAAGTCAGTTAAAAGTGGGTTTGCCTGGAAAGAAGGCTTTTCCAGGCTTGGAATTCCACTTTGGTTTCTCCTGAAATATTTCCTTAGTAAGATTCTTCTCCTTTTGAGGAGACCTTTGCTCCCTATAAACAAAGGAAGTGGATTCAGAGGTATAGTTCCCCTGGAATCTAGGAAATTCAAGAAAAAATCTGCTTAAGGTTCTGCATTAGTCTGCCTTTCTCCTGCAATGCTTTCGAAAGTTCAGAAGTTTAAGGGCCAAAAAGGAGGTCTCTAAAGAGGGAGGAATCCAGAAGCTTTGCCTTGACATCTGCTGGAAGACCTGAAGATGAAGCAAGGAAACCTGCACATGGACTAACCAGTGGCTGCAGGCCTAGATGAAGCCTCTACAACATCATAGCTGCATTTAATGGAGTGTCTGGCTTTCTGTGTGCCATTGTTGAGCACAGAGATAGGCTGAGGTTGATATTCAGAATACTCAAATTGAGTCATAGACTGGTTAAAGTTTACCAAAATGGATAATAAATACTTAGTCATTTGTATTGAGTAGTTAAGGGCTCTGAAAATCAGGGTGGCAGACATATTTTGCCATACCTGTCCATAGGCTACTGTCTCTATCAGACAGCAAAGTGGAAGCAAAAAGCATCCATAAAAGACTTTGAGAACAGGGAGCACAACTGAAGATTTAGGGGCCACAGCATCCAATAATTTGGAGTATCCTTTCTGCACGTCTTGAGACCTGTTTATTGTCCCATTCAAAATGCTGCATCAGTCTGGAAATGGTTTTCCTAAATGAAATATCTTCTAGTGGGGAATCTGGCGATAATGTTTCCTTACTACCCGAGGAAAAAGTGTTTGAACAGAGGAAGCAGGCAGAAGTGAACTATTTTCCCCTTTGTTCTTTACTTTACATTTAGAGATACTGGCAAAGAAAATACGGGACTCAGAAATCCAAGAATATAACTGGTACAGTGGTCAAGAAAAGTTGGCTTTATTGGCAGAGGAAATTATTTCGTACTTGATAAATCCGGAAAAGGACATCTGAGTATTGTGGAATATTTTGAGACAATTTCAAGCCCTTTCAGAAAAAAAAAAGTAATGAAGATAACACACAGGTTGCAGAAGCAAATTGTGTACCCACACATATTTATGGAGATACAATAAAATTAAGTACTTAGGAGTTTGGATTAAAAATCTTCTGTTATGGCAACTCAGAATATGTGGGAAGAGACTAAAAAAAATAAAACAAAAACTGAGAAACTGGAAGCTCTTGTTTATGGATATGAATAAGAAGATAAGCAATGAAAATGTTTTTAGTCCCTTTAGTTCTACATATGTGTCAGGTATATTTTTATAAATAAGAGTATATTTTTATAAATAAGAGACGTTGTAGACAATAACTAATAAAGTTAAGTTGAAATAATTTATCTGGGAAGAGAACAGTGCAAGAATTAAGTGGAATAAGTTGATCCTTCCAGTAGAACAAGGTGGCTTAGTATCACCTGATTTGAAGGGCTATTTTGAATCTACACAGTTAGGGCTCACACAAGCAGAAGGTTATAATTCAAAGTGGAAAGGGATGATGATGAAGCAGGGGGTAGTTCAAGAAATATGGAGAGTGTGGGATTCTGGATACAGATCCTTAAGCAGAGTAATAGCAACTATACATAACATATTCATAAAGTAGCAGAAAATATCCTAAGATCTAAGCCAAAACAATAATGAAGGAAGGAGATTTTGCCAATAAGGACGACTGCAAGCAGGAGTACAGAAAACAGGTAAGAGGGGGTTGGAATTTACTGGGGAAAATTGGCAAAGGAAACAATGTGTTGGGAGCAAATAACTAAAGAGGGAAAGGTAATAGAGTACTTTGAGGCAAACTAGACATTCAGACTGCAAACTACATATTGCCTTGCCTACCAAGGACTGACATCAGAGTATCAGCAAAAAGAAAGGGTTAAGGGAATCCTAAGTGAAAAAAAGCAGACAAAGCAGCAAAGCTGTTTATTCTGTGCAACCAAATCTGGTACCTCAGCTTTTTGCCTTGTAAGGATAACAGCATAATGCACCATACATCATTTATACCCGGGTTGTCCCCTCCCTTATTAAACAATTTACCAATTCAAATTTTAATTAATCTTAGAAAACATCATAATTTCTAATTACAAAAACAATCTAAAAATTAACTTCCATATTCAACCTCTTAGGGTATAAAGTTTTATAGTTTAAAATAAATCTACTTTCAAGTAGATTTAACTTGCTAACAAAATCTGGAGCATTTCTCCCGGCCTGTCAACAAATGATAAATAAAATAAATAAAATAATAAAAATAAAATCACTACCACAAGAAACTGTAGCTTTGGCTAGGACAGAAAAGAAAAAAAGTAGAATCACAGCCCAAATGGACTGTATGAAAATGCACTGTTACTGGACTACTAAAATTGCGGTTCCTGATATCACCCAAATGTTCCATAATACGCACCTTTACCTCCCTTTTAGTTTGCCCCACATACCACTTAATCCTTTCACAGCCTATAATACAAACCGCCCCACAAGAGTCACATGTAAGTGTATCATTAGAAATAAACAATCTACCATTAATTTTAGTATTAGACAGATTCTTTACTTTGGCACACACTTTGCAATGTCCACACGAGAAAGTACCCATATGACCTATCCTGCTATTCCTATCTTTACTGGGGAAGTTCAATAACTCTGAGATTACAATGTCTCCCATAAGAAAAGGTAACAAACATGGTCAGGAAATAAATGGCCTACTTTATTATCTGTGTGAACCAAATACCACAAGTCCTCAATAATGCCCTTAAAGATCTCTGAAAATTGTGTAAATTTAGCAACAAAAAATAATTTTTAACATTCTCTAACCCATTATATTCACACCTATCCACTCTGTGAATATACTCCAGATAACAACTTATTTTTTTTGGACACAAAATTCCCTTGTAACTTGGACTTATGTGTCAAAGTTCCGATTGCATAGAGTATGCAATCTATCAAAAGCCTTTCAAATATAAATCTACAAGCTTTTCCTCAGAAACATTAGAGGAAATCCTTTTAAATTCCTCATATGGTAAAGATTGTATGAGGTGGGGGGATGCATGCTGGAAATATGTAAAAAATGACTAACAGCAATCGGCGTCCTAAAAAGTTTAAACTGGATTTTCTCCTCATAGTCAAGATAAAATTTAACATCCAAAGATTGTATTGTTTTAGAATTATATTCAAAACTAAACTTAGGTCCATGGTCATTGTCATTTCGTTCATGCATAAATTCAACAAACTGGCTGGGCTGTCCCTTACAAATCAAAAACAAATAATCTATGTATCTTTTGTATAGAATCATACATTCAGAAAAAAATATGCTATTACATAAAAATTGGCTTTCAAAAGCCCCCATATATATAATAGCATATGATGGGACAAATGGTGTCCCCATAGCAGTGCTATGTTTCTGTAAAAATAAATCCTTTTCAAAACAAAAATAATTATGGGTAAGGCAAAATTCAAGTAACTGTATAAGAAAAGAGGTATGGGGTCCTTCAGCCATAATCCTAGACACAGCCTAATAGAAGTCATTTCTCCAAGGAACCATACTCACATTTTCACATAACTCTTTAGTATTCTTAATATGGAATGCATTTTAACTAAATGTTGCTTTAAATGAAAATAAAAAAAAATGCCTATATTTTGTAAGGAAGAGTTAACTCCTGACACTAATGGCCTACCCGGAGGGTTAGTAAGACTTTTATGAATTTTTGGGTCCACATAAAATTTAGAGTCCCTGGGTTTAGAGATTTTTTGACATTCTGTGGGGTCAAAAAAAACAATCTCTCACCCCGCTCTAAAAGTTCCAATTGTGCATTAAAGGTGACAACTGGATTAACCTTCAACTTAACATAATCTTCCTCTTTTAACAATAAACTTTTTACCATCTCAGTGTAATTTAATTTAGAGAAAATCACACAGTTACCTCACTTATCAGGCTGTCTAAATGCATAATCACCCACACATTCTTGCAAGTGTTTCAATGTTAGCCATTTATTCTTCGATAAATTAAAACTTTTCTTACTGAAAACAAATTAACCGAACATATACTCCACCTTTTTACAAACCATGTTCTCAAACAAACCCACTGCCGGGGATAATTGAGGAGGAATAAAGGTGCTGTATTGAGGTAAATCAGGAACCACCAATTTCCCATAACTTGTGCAAATACCCCCATCTAATTCACCATCAGAAAAATCAAAATCATATAAAGAAACATTTAATAGGTGATCATCCTTAAAAAAGGACTCCAGACATTCAAATGATGATTCAAAGTAGGCTGGTGTAATCCCTCTATGCCTATTATCAATAAATAATCAGATGTAACTTCCTACAAAACTGTTTAACTTCAATTAATAAATCAGCCAAAGTCGGACACCTAGTAGGACCAAACTTTGGACCATTAAGTAACAAATTTTCAGCCTCAATAGAAATTCTAAGGTCCGATAAATTAACAATGTTCAATGAATTAGACTTACTAAAATCGTTCACAAAATGGGAAATCCTCAAGTCCAAAAAGTCTACGTTGTTCAAAACAAAAGGCAGATTCCATTCTTTCTCCCTTTGGTACGATACTTCCACCCTTTGCCATGGCCATTTTAGGAAAAACATTCCACACCTGGACTATGATGTTCTGAAGGGTCGGAGAGATCTGAAGATTCATCCCCTGGTAAATTATCAAACAATACACTTTTTTTAGAAGCAGTTTCCACTGAAGACACTGAAGCATCATGAACCACAAAGGAACGGCCAGCCGATTGCCTGAACTTTGACCTTCCTTGGCGTGGTTTACACTTCCAGGAATAAATAAGGCCGCTCTAAAAGTTTCCCATATCTCTAATTATTTTTTCTTCTTCCTAGTAAGAATCATAGATTCCACCTTCTCTAACTTAACTTTGATCCTCCGACACTTCATCAGTGAAGGTCTACTACAAAGTCACAATCTCTTTTTGTAACCTTTCATGCGACCTTAAATTCTGTTTAATAAAAATATGAATCCAAACCAAAGTACATTGAAGTGAAACTTGCTTCCATTCCTACAGGAATTCCATCTCATCCTCTCTGAAGTCCCATGCAGGTAAATGTTCAACTCGGAGACCTCTAAGAGTGATACCAAGACTAACATATTTTTCTAATAGCTTGGTATCATAAAATAAAGAGATCTCTTTGACTATAAGATGCTCTAACTGTTCAAATTTAACTCCTTTATCATTAGTTCCTACCAAAAGCCACGGATCAGTAATGGCCAGCTTAACCTCATGTTCCTTCAGCAAATCATTGAACAAAAACTTCTCCAACTCCTCTGAGGTCCAGAATACTGCCGGTACAGAATCCGCTCGATCCAGCAACATAACAAACCATTAAAACAGAGAAACTATCAAACTAACAAAAAAAAAAAAAAAAAAAAAAACAGAAAGAGCAGCAAAGCTGTTTATTCCATGCAACCAAATCAGATTAAATCTTTTACCTTGTTTTTTTTTTGCCTTCTAAGGATAAGAGCATAATGCACCATACATCATTATACCCAAGTGAACCCCCTCCTTTATTAAACAATTAAAATTTTAATTAAGCTTAGAAAACATTAAAATTTCTAATTACAAAAACATTCTAAAAATTAACTTCCATATTCAACCCCTTAGGGTTGAGAAACTGGACACTCTTGTTTATGGATATGGATAAAGTATAGTTGTGTACCTACCATAAATGTAGATGTTCAAGTGTATTCACTGTTGCAGTCATTACAATTGGGTTATCCTGCCGCCCCAAGTTCCAAAGTCTAGGTCCGGCGTCGGTTGCTGTTGACTCCTACCTGACGTCAGTGTGCCAGGGGTATAAAAGATGCAGCCGATGCCATTTTCTTCAGTTTTTCTTGCCCCAGATGTCAGGGGCCCCTAAAAAGGTAGACTAAAATATGCCAATAAGCATGCATACACAAAAACAACTTTTCCTTCATCTACAAGAAAATACACCACATAGGTTGTAGATAGGTTGTAGAGAAGTACAGATAAGTCCCAGCAAGGAAAAGGGGGATGGTGGGAGGGTAACCCGCTCGAACATCTACATTTATGGTAGGTACACAACTGTACTATGTTCATCGTGTTTCACTGTTGCAGTCGTTAAAATTGGGTTGAATCCCAAAGCTAAGGTTGAGAGGCTGGCTAAATAGGATTAGGAGAGGCTATCAGGCCCTGCAGAACTGCAGTGGCAAAGCCTGCCTTGGATTTAGAATAGAGATGTAAGTGATAGTGCTTTGTAAAAGTATGCACTGAACTCCCAAGTTGCAGCCTCTAAGATGTCTTTGGTTGGTACTCCTCTGAGGAAGGCTGCTGAAGTGGCTGCTGTTCTGGTTGAATGTGGCCTAATGCCCTTAGGCACTGATTTGCCATGCTGTGAATAGCAGAAATGAATGCAGTGGCCTATCCACTTTGAAATAGTCTGTTTTGAGATAGGCTTTCCTTGTGATCCTGCAGCATATGCCACTAGAAGTTGTTTAGTCTTTCTGAAAGCTTTGGTTCTGTCCAAGTAGAAGCGTAGCTGCCTGTGAATGTCCAAAGAATGCAGAAGTCTCTCACCCTTATTCTGTGGGTTTGGGTAAAAGGTAGGCAAATGAATTGTTTGGTTAAGGGCCACACTGGACACTATCTTAGGCATAAATGTAGGGTTTGTCCTTAGAGAAACCCTGTCAGGATGGAAAATGATAAAAGGTTCCACAGCCATGAGTGCCTGTGACTCTGAGACACGTCTAGCGGAGGTTATTGCTAGGAGCAGAGCTGTTTTCCAGGATAAGAATTTTATATCAGCTGCAGAGGCTGGCTCAAACGGAGGCAGTGTGAGTTTTTCCAAGACAGTTGAGGTCCAAGCAGGTATTGGTGCTCTTCTTGGAGGTCTTATGTTTTTGGCCCCTCTGAGGTACTGCCTTAGCAATGGATGAGAAAAATAGGTGGTTCTGTATTGTAATGAGCTGAAATGGCAGAGGCATGAATTTTAATTGATGAAAAGGAAAGGCCTTTATCCAGCATCTCAGTTAAGTATTGCAAAATCTGAGGAATATTTGGAACAGTCGTGTCAATACCTAGTGCCTGGTTCCAAGCACAGAATCTCTTCCATTTTTCTGTATAAGATTTTCTGGTGCTAGGCCTCCTGGCCTCCAAAATAACATCCATCACTGCTTTAGAGAGAGCTGTGTCTTGAATGGCTACATTATCCGCCATGCTGCCAGGTTTAAGGTCCTGAGTTGGCTGTGCAGTATCTGACTGTCTTGTTGGGTTAATAAGTGAGGAATCTGAGGTAATGTCCAAGCTGGGCATAGAGACAAGCTCTTTAGGATTGGGTACCAGTGCTGGCGGGGCTTGTCTGGGGCAATCAGTATAATTTTTGGCATCTCTTGTCTGACCTTGAGGAGTACCTTGGGGAGGAGAGGCAGAGGAGGAAAGGCATATACTGTTAGGTTTTTCCAGCTGAAAGATGGAGCATCCACTTTCCATGCTTGCTTGTGATAAGTCCTTGTGCAGAATCTCTGTAGTTGGCAGTTGTGAGGGGGAGGCAAACAGGTCTATGTCCGAGCATTCCCAGTTCCTTGTTATCATGCTGAAGACTTGTAGATCCAATTTCCACTCGTGGGGATCCATTAGGTTTCTGCTTAGTTCGTCTGCCAGAATATTTATCCTTCTTGGCAGGAATTGTGCTTGCAGATGTACTTGGTAAGTCAGTGCTGTGTCCCACAAGTTCATGGCTAGTCTGCAGAGGGGGTAGGAATGCGTGCCCCCCTGCTTATGTACCACATGACTGTAGTATCGTCCATCTTTATCAGTAGTTCTCCTGGATGAAGTTGATCCTTGAAGGCTGTCAGGGCATTCTGAACAGCTAGCATCTCTTTTTGATTGATATGTAGATGCATTTGACTTGCGGACCATGTGCCCTGAATACATCTTCCTGCCACTTGGGCCCCCCCAGGCATAATCTGATGCATCTGTTGTCAATGTCTGCCTGGCTGTGGGTAAGGTGAATGGCTGTCCCGTGTTGAGGTGACAGGCTTTTGCCCACCATCGAAACTCCTGTTGCAGGCAGGGAATGAGGGTAATTATTGTTTCCAGGCTGTGGCAATGTTGAGTCCAAACACTTTTCAGATACCATTGAAGTTTCCTCATATGCAGTCTTGCATATGGAATTAGCAGTATGCAGGATGCCATGAAGCCCAAAGCCTGCAGAATTTTTCTTGCAGATAACTGGCTCTTTGTTGCCAACATTTTGAAATAAGTAGTCAGTTGTCTGTGTTTGTCTGGCGTGAGAGAAGCCATCTGGACAGTTGTATTTAAGCTTGCACCCAGGAATATTATCTCTTGAGAGGGTACGAGCTTTGATTTTTTTTCGTTTACTGTGTACCCTAGACCTGTTAGCCATCTTTTTACAAACACCAGATGCTGTAGTAGGATGTCCTTGTTCTCTGCTTGAATAAGGCAGTCATCCAAGTAAGGATATATTTGTATTCCTCTGTCTGCAAAATGCAATTACTGGTGCCAGGCATTTTGTGAAGACCCTGGGTGCAGTAGATAAGCCAAAGGGCAGTGCAGAGAATTGGTAGTGCATTGAGTCAGCTATAAATCTGAGGTATCTTCTGCATGATTGTCTGATTGGGACATGCAGGTATGCCTCTTTTAGGTCTAAAGTCACAAGCCAAAGAAGCTGCTGCAGAGTTAACATTTTGAATTTTGGAATACCCAGGAATGTGTTTATGAAAGACAGGTACAGTATTGGTCTCCAGGCTTTGTCCTTTCTGGGTACCAAGAATAGCCTTGAGTAAAATCCTTGTCCCTGCTCTTGCTGTGGTACTTGCTGAATGGCTCTCATCTCCATGAGGGATGAAACTTGTTTTTGTGCCTCTGCCCATTGATTGCGTGGCAGGTCTGGCATACCGTTTGGCCTCGACAGGGTGTGAAAGTGGAACCTGTAGCCTTGAGATACGATATTTAAGACCCATTTGTCCTGTGAGATCATGTGCCAATTTTGTGAAAAAAGTGCTAGTTTCCCCCCCAAAGGAGCTGCCAGAAGATAAGTGCTTAGTGTTGGCAGGGGAAAGTCATTGAGACTGTTTCCTGTATGGCTGTGATTTTTCCTCTCCGCTTTAGGAGGTAGAAGCACCCCATTGTTTAGGCCTGTATAAGCCTTGGGGCTGTGATCTGCCTCTGGGGCATCTGTATCTGCCTCTTTGTGGCCTGTCTGACACTGGAAAGTACCAATTCTTTGTGGGCCAGTTCCTGCTAAATCTGGGAGGCTGTACCTGTAAAAAATCTGTCACTGTTTTCATAGATTTAGCTTTGTCCTCCATTTTCTTCAACACCTCTTCTGCTTTAACACCAAACAAAGTATCATGTTGTAATGGAGCATCTAATAGCTTTGCTTTAACATGATCGGGCAGATTCTGTTCTTTTAACCAAACATGCCTCCTAATGACAGAACCTGCAACTGCAGCCCTGCAGGAGGCCTCTAGAGAATCAAAACCACATTGCAAAGTATGCTTTCCCACTTGTTCAGCTGCATGCAATAAATCCTGCATTTTTTTCTTTTCTGCACATTCTGAATTTGTCAACATTTTCTGTTTAAGCAGTGACATAAGATATTGCTGATATTTAAGCATATGAAACTGACTATTTAAAGCTCTTACAGCCAAGGTAGCAGAAGTATAAATCTTTTTCCCCCATCTGTCCAGAGCCCTTGAATCCCTATCAGAGGGGATAGGGTTTTTTGCAGTGGAAGCCTTGACCCCCTTGGGACCCCGAGAAATAGTTTCTGGGTCAGCAGCAGGGTTTTTGTAAAGAAATTTATGAGAATCAGGAACCCTGTAGTATCTGTCTGGCTTAACCGGAGCTGGTGGTAAAGAGTCAGGAGACAGACCAGACTCTGAAAATACATCATCTACAATGTCTAAAACAGGAGGAATAGCAAGGGGCCTGTGCTGGGGTAATAAAAGGAAGTCTCTGAGCCTTTTCTTGGATTCTGAGAAATCTTGGCTCTCCCCATGGAAATGCTCCCTCATAGTATGCAGGGTCTCCCCAAAAGAATAATCCTCAGGAGGTGAGGCTGAAGGGATAGTTTCTTCAGCATCAGAATCCTCATAGGGAGGAAGGGAATATTGCTGTTCAGAAGAGGAATCAGAAGAAATGGAAACCTGAACTGAAGATTCATATTCTATCTCTTGCCTAGGCCTCTTATCAAGAGGGGGATGGGAACCCCTGATCAAAGTAATTAGGTCCTCGGCTATTTTAAGCATCTGTTTTTTAGGTATGGAGGCCTGCCCAGGAGAATGCTGTACTTGTTTCTTTGTCTTTAGAGCTGCTTTAGTCTTTGAAGCTGAAGATGGCTTTGCATATAACTGTGTAGGCCTGAAAACACCCTCAGAAGCCGATGTCTGCTCAGCAGCTCTGGACCCATCTGAGGAAATAGTTTCCGAGTGTCCAATACCTTGAGTTCCCAGTGGCCTAGTCAGCTCCACGTAGGTGTCGGAAGCGGCCTGTGGCTCTGAGGTAGCGGGCGTCAGGGGCTGCGAAAGCACCTCACTGAGAACCAGTGAACCGGCAACAGGCCTAACGGAAGCTTTGTTGTTGGTTTTGGACCTCGGATGCCTGTCCTTTTCTTTGCGCTTTTTATAAACTCCGGTAGTCGGCTGTTCCGATGGCAGTATATAACTGAATCTTCTGCCAAAGTAATAAAATGCAAAAGCGTACCGACGCTTAATAGCGTGTTGGTTAATTCTAGCACAAAACCAACAACTAGCAACGTTGTGGTCAGGGCCTAGGCAAGGAATACAGTAAGAATGAAAATCCTTATGAGGTATTTGCTTCCCACAAGAAATACAATTATTAACTTTTTCTGACATCGGTCTGGAGCAACAAAAAAGTTTCCCCAATGGGGTACTTAGCTTTAATGAAGACTTCGGATCTGAAATTCGAATTTGAAAATCTCAGGACTTGGCCGACCGGCACTTGCGAACTGCTTTTGCTTCGGACACTGCGAGGCAAGAAAGACTGAGGAAAATGGCATCAGCTGCATCTTTTATACCCCTGGCGCACTGACGCCAGGGAGGAGGTGACAGCAACCGACGCCGGTCCTAGACTTTGGAAATCCGGCTGACTGCGGGTAGCCTGCCAGCAGGATAACCCAATTGTAATAACAGTGAAACACGATGAACATCAACATAAGCAGTGAAAATGATTTTAGTCCCTTTAGTGTCATACATGGGTCAGGTATATTTTTACAAACAAGAGGAGAAGGTGTATACAATAACTAATAAAGCTGACTTGAAAGAATGTATCTGGGAAGGGAAGAGGGTAAGAATTAAGTGGGATAAGGTAGGTGATCCAATAGAACAAGGTGGTTTAGGATCACCTGATTTGAAGGGATATTTTAGAGTTACACAGTTAGGGCTCACATAAGCAGAAGGTTATAATTCAGACTGGAAATGTATGATGATGAAGCAGGGAGTAGTTCAAGAAATATGAAGAGTGTGGGGTTTTGGATACAGATCCTTAAGCAGAGTAATAACAACTATACATAAAATGAAGTTATGTACTCACCATAACATTCCATCTGAGTAGTTCTACTTTATTTGCTTTCAAACTGTGGGTCTTTGGATCCACATCGGATCTGACACGGACGCATTTTACAGCTATGGCTCTGAGCTCCATGCTCCCTTACCCATAATGCCCTCTGTCTCCTTTCAGATCGAGTTTGCTGCCTAACAGGTATCAGACACCTGACCCAATGACACCTTACCATCAATCACTAATCGTCACAAAAAGAACCTTAGCCTGGACAGGACCAAGGATCCCAACAATAGCCGTCTGATACAAAGGACATGTCATATCCCAAAAGATAAGGTTAGGGGGAAGGGGGGGGACAGTTGAAGGCAAATGAAGTATAACTACTCAGATAAAATGTTATGGTGAGCACATAACTTCTTTATCTGAAGTAGTTTACTTCATTTGCTGTTCAACCCGTGGGACATCGAGTTCTCAGCTACCTAACTCTTGGGAGGCCCTCATGGAAGGATATTCCGGAGCACCGCAGAGCCAAAGGATGCTCTACTCCTACTGACCAAATCCAGTTTATAATGAGAAATAAAGGTGTGAGATGAGGTTCAAGTTGCAGCAGAACAAATATCATCCAAAGAGACCCTAGACCAAAAAGCCACTGTCGCAGCCATAGATAGGGTCAAATGAGTCTTCATTTTTCCTGGTAGAGACAAACCTCTTTCTGAATAAGCCCTGCCAATGCACTGTGAAATCAAGTGAGCAATTGTCACTTTTGAAATAGGTTTGCCAAAGAAGGGCATGGCATAGGACACACAAAGTTGATCAGATTTGCAGAATGGTTTAGTCCTGTGAAGATAAAACCTCAACTGCCTATGTATGTCCAAGTAAATATAATTTGTATTCCTCTTTGTTCTGGTAGTTAGGAAAAAATACTGGCAAATGAATAGTTTGATTAATATTGGCTTCTGAAGCTACCTTAGGAAGGAAGGACGGGTTAGTGCATAGCAACACTCTATCTTTGTGAAAGATCATATAAGGGACTTAGATAGAACACCCTTATAGCAGATGTGATGGCAACCAAGAAGGCAGTTTTACAAGTCAAAAACTGTAGATCCACAAATACTGCAGGCTCAAAGGGGAGAGAAACCAATGCCCGCAACAGTAAGGTGAGGTCCCATGGTGGAATCGGGTCCTTAACCAGAGGTCTGAGAAGAAAAGCACCTTTGAAAAAGGTTTTACAAAGTTTAGATGAAGCCAATGAAGACATATTTACCCCAACATGAAAATTAGAGATGGCTGCTAGTTGGACTTTAACTGTAGAGGAACTAGCGCCCTGTTGAAAAATGCTAGCCAGAAAATCTAAAACTGCCGAAAGCGGAGCAGTGAAAGGTTCCAAAGACCTCTGACTGGCCCGTATAGAAAAGTGCTTCCATTTACTACGGTGGAGTTTTCTGGTAGATGATTTATGAGCCGCCACCGAAATGGACTTAACAGGAGATGACAGACTGGGAGTCCTAATAATCATGGGAACTGGACCAGCCAAGCAGTGAGCTTCAGACTGTCCAGATCTGGATGAGGGATCCCGAAGGGACGTGAGAGTAGATCCGGGACCAGATCCAAGGTCCATAGTGGACCAACTAGATGAGACCTGAGTAAGGGAAACCAAACATGTCGAGGCCAGAATGGGGCGATGAGGATCACAGTGCTCCCCAGCCATTGGGCTTTCAGTAGAAACTTCGACATAAGGGGAAGAGGAGAATATGCATAAAGAAGTCCAGGAGGCCAAGCATGAATCAGAGCATCTCTGGGTGCTTTCCCCAGCAGGGGGTTCAGAGCAAAAAACTCGCCGCATTTCCATTGGAAGGAGATGTGAAGAGATCGCAGCAAGGACGACCCCACTCTAGAAAAATCTGTTCCGCTACTGAAGGATTCAGAGACCACTCCTAAAACATCAGGATCTATCTGCTGAGCCTGTCTTCTAGAATGTTGGAGCGTCCCAGGATGTGCATTGCCACCAGAAAGTGGCTGGTGGAGGTTGGCCATTCCCACACTCTCATGGCCTCTCGACATAAGGGATAAGATCTGATTCCCCCTTGTTTGTTGATATACCAGACCACTGACATATTGTCCGTCTGAACTGCAATCATTCCCAGAGGAAGATGAGCATGAAGGGCCTGCAATGCAAGAAGAACCACTCTCATCTCTAGAACACTGATGTGCAGATAGGTCTCGGAAGGGGACCACGTGCCTTGGACTGCCCTTCCTGAGCAGTGTCCCCTCCCACCCTAGTAGGGAGGTGTCTGTGGTCACTGTGGTCTTGGGGAAAGCAGGTTGAAACGGACGTCCCTTGAGGAGATCTGGGGACTGAATCCACCACCAATGGGAGTCCCTGCACGCTTTTGAAATTCTCACCAGAAAAGACAATGGAAGTTTCTAACAGTGACCACTGAACCGCAAGTGTCCACTGCAGTACCCTCATATGAAGGTGCACCATTGGAAGAAGATTTACCATAGCCGCCATGGAACCTACAGCCCTTAACACTGCTTCGGCTGTTGGTAAATGGGTCTGAAGTATGTGTAAGACATGTAACCTCAAGCTGCATATCCTGTCTAACGTGAGGAACACCTTTGTTTGTATTGTGTCCAGCTGTGCCTTGATAAAATCTAAAATCTGAACCGGGAGAAGAGCAGACTTGTTCATATTGATTGTAATGCTCAACTTGTTGGCTAGCTGAAGGAAGGAGTCCCTGGCCTGACATAGTAGATGCTCTGAAGGGATTGGTAAAGAGCCAATCATCCAGGTAAGGAAAGACCTGAATGCCCTGAAGTCTCAGGTGAGCTGCTACTACCATTACCTTGGTGAACACCCAGGGGGCTGTGGAGAGACGAAAGGGGATGGCTCGAAAATGGTAATGAATGGCTCCCAGCTGGAAGCGAAGGAACTTCCGGGAGCACCTGTCCATCTTGCTGTAATAGTACGTGTCTTGGAGGTCGATTGAACACATCCAGTTTCTGGCCTGCAGATAGGGCAGGATAGATTAAATCGTGACCATCCAGAATTTTGTCTTGGTTACTGATAGGTTCAATTTGGACAGATCCAATATTGGTCTGAGGTCCCCCATCTTTTTTGGCACTAAAAAGAACCTGGGAGTAAACTTCGGATCTAGACTGGCCTAGAGAAACTGGTTGGATGACTCGTTTTCGTAGCAGTGAGTCTACCTGCACTGCTGCCTCCTCCCGCTGCATGGATGGAATGTCTGGGAGGGCTTTGTTGGATGGGGGAGGATCCTTGAATGGAACAAAATATCTTTTGGATATGACTCGCAGCACCCACTGATCTGTAGTGATGGACTCTCATGCTAGTGGGTGTAGTGACAAGTGACCCATGACTGCCCCCAGAGATGGACAGCCAGGCAACCCCTCAGGGCTGCTGCTCGGGTTTATCAGAGAAAGTTTCTCGGGACCCAAAATTCTTAGGACCCCCTCTGCCTCTAGGGCGGCATCTATCAAAGCCCCCTTTGCCTCTGGGGGAAGGCGAGTCCTGAGTGTCTTGGAAAAATGCCTGAGACTTGTAGAACCACATCTTCTTCTGGCCTCACTGGTTCCTGGAAAAGGACCTTTGAGGAGGTGAGAAGTAGATCCTGATGGTAGACAGTGTCTTCCCGTCCTTCTTGTTCTGAACCAAAGTCTCTCTAACTGTCTTCCCAAAAAGGGAAGAACCATCATAAGGGGCGTTGGTAAAAGACACCTTGAAGGGCTCCGAGAAATGACATAAGCAGAGCCAGGCGTGACGCCGGATGGCAATGCCTGACCCCACCGCCCATGCGGCTCCCTCCGTGGCATGGGAGAGCAAATGCATAGACATGATGGCTACAGCTTTTAGGGTGGCCATTCGTGCATTGAACGTCTTCCTGTCCTCTGCCAACATGGATCCTGGGGTCGACTCCGTGACTTCCTTGACCAGATCTCTCTAGAGTCGAATGACATGCACCATGTAGTTCAGCACCCTCACACAGAAGGTCACTGAAGCATAAACTCGCTTCACAAAACGATCCAACGCTCTTGACTCTCGGTCAGGCGGGTGAACCGTGGAGCTCTCCTGGGTGAGTTCCTTTTTGGTGGCCGCAGCCACCATCACAGCATCTACAAGGGACCCCTTGTGCCAGTGTAACTTGTCCGTGGGGGGACTTAAGACTGTCTGGGCACCTGGGTATTGTCTCTATGGTGTCCAGCTCCTTCCACACACTAGATGTTATCAGATCCACAAGTGGTTCGGCAGGAGGGGACACCCAAGACGTAGATGGACCCAAGCCGAATGCCTCCAGAAACATGGACTCGTCAGAGGATGGTTTTGGGGTGGACCCCCCCTTTGGCGAAGGATATTGGAGGGTGATCTTGGGCAACCTTCCCTTCATCCAGGTCCGTGTCTTCGGTGAGGGACTCTGGAGGAGAGTCCAAGTGCCTCCTTTTACACATATGCTTGCAGAGGGGGGGCCCTTCAGGGGGACTGTCTGGGGAGGTCTCACAAGTGGGTTGTTCCAAGGGCGGAACTTCCTGGGGCACTAACGGCTACATGCTGTCCCCGAGAGGGCAAGATGGTCGGAACCACACAAGGCCAGGTGGGTCTGGATGGACTCCAAAGACGATATGGTCAGAGGCCTCGACCCTGCGAGAACCCTCACCACTACATCGAATGCAGAGGGGGAACGGATCTCCTGGGCTGACCTAGTGGAAGCCTCTCCCCCCTGATCTGAACGGGTAGCCGGAGCAGAGACTCCGAGAGGAATGCTTCTCTCTGACAAGCTCAGAGCAGAGAGCACTCCCTCAGATCTGACCCAGAGGCTACAGCTCCGAGAGCTCGGATCCAATCCATTCGGATCAGACACACTCAAGGCACTGGCTGGCGTCTAGTTACAGGGTACCGCCTACGTCGACCCCTCGACTCTGATCGTCCTTGGATCCAATGACTCAGAAACCGCAGGTCAGATCGGAGGAGGAGTGATAAGTCTAACCAATGGCTGGAAGGCCCCTGCTCTAGTGGAAGAAGGCCCTGGCAAGACCCCCATCTGAATTTGAGTGCGGATAAACCTCCGCATCATCTTGTCCATCTCCACTTCAGACAAGCTCCAAGTAGAGTGGGAGGATGCCACTGAAGTAGGCCAGGAAAGCCGGTGGGGGAAAGGCCTAGGGGGTGACAGGCTAACCTGTACCTCGAGCTCAGGTGAGAACCTGGGGGACCTGAGCTGAGGTGTCGCTTAACCTTCAGAGGGCCGGCCTCCAACAAGCGGATGGGGGATCACTTGCGAGGCTGGTCTTTCTTGAATTTATCCCCTTCCCCAGACCTCTTGATGGGAGGGTGAGTACCAGAGGCCGTGGAAGGGGAAGACGAAGTAGCAGCCGCTGCTTTCCCAGTAGGGGAAGGTGGGACCTCGGTCCCAGCAGAAGATGGCAACCGGCCCTTAAGGATCAGTTTGTCCCACCTGTCCTTAAGTGCCCTGGGATTAAACCCAGTGCAAAGAGGACAGCGGGATTGGCGGTGAGGCACCCCCAAGTAAACCACACACAGAGTGTGGCCATCTGCCACAGAAAGCTTATGGCCACACTCTGTGCATCTTTTGAAGCCTGGCTTCGGGGCATCCACCATGCCTTAGCCGGCCGAAAGGGCACACACACATGCACCACGCGAAAAGGAAAAAGGGGAGGAAAGATAGCAAAGCCTACTTACTTTTTTTTTGCACTACAGAAAACCCTGAAATGGTATAGAAAAGGGTTGAAAGAGAAATTAGGTAAAGAAAGGCCAAAAAGGGACAAATTACTGCTTCAAAAAAACTCACAAACGCTCTGGAGCTCGGACCACGCTGCTTCCTCTCAGGCGGCAAATGAGATCTGAAGGGAGAAGGGAGACATGGGGCATTATGGGTATGGGGAGGAGCATGGAGCTCGGAGCCATAACTGGAAAATGCACCCGTGTCGGATCCGATGTGGATCTGAAGACCCACAGGTTGAAGAGCAAATGAAGTGAACTACTTCAGATCATTATATTCATAAAGTAACAGAAAATATTCTAAGAACCAAGCCAAACAAGAATGAAGGAAGGAGATTTTGCCAATAAGGATGACTGCAAACAGAAGTACTGAAAATAGGCAATTGGGGGCTGGAATTTACTGGGAAAAACTGGCAAAGGAAACAATGTGTTGGGAGCAAATAACTAAAGAGGGAAAGGTAATGGAGTAGTTTGAGGAAAACAAGACATTTGGACTGCAAACTACATACTGCCTTCCCTACCAAGGACTCACATCAGAGTATAGGAAAAAGGGTTAAGGGAATCCTAAGTGAAATACCTGCTCTGGTATTGTTTTATTTGACTCTAGAACAGAAGATGCTGTTAAAAAAGGGATAATTAGAAGGGCACATAAAATATTGCATTACAACTATAATAACCAATCAGAGGAGGTTAGAAAAGACTGGGAAGAAAGAATGGAAAAGCAATTCAAGGGAACAATAAGAGGACATACATCTGGCTCCCATTTATGCAGCAAAGTCCAGAAGGTTTAGGATTTTTGCTTGGAAGTGTTTGCATAGGCATTTTTATTCTCCAAGCAGGAGGCATTTGTATATCCCAAGCAGACTTTCAACGAATATTTACTTCGGTAGTTAGCAAATGGCAGGGGTGTGAATGGGAAGAAATCCAACAGAGTGCTCTGTCAAAAATATTGTCTGAGCAAATGGCTGTAAGTTAGGAAATAATTATTTTGAGCTGGAACATCACAATGATGAAATCTGGCATGCTGCAACACTGACAACAATTCAGTCTGCCATCGGTGAACCATCAACTGCATTGTGTGGTAGTTACATGGAAAAGTTTGAAATGGTTGGCATAGCTGATGTTTTGACTCCAGTTTAGACCATATGCTGCACTGAGGCAATTTTGCAATATGCTGTTTATTTCACTGGCTAAGTCATGTTGAAAGAGTATTACATGACAGTGTAGCAGCCTGATCAAAAAAGAGGTGGGCATAAATTCACATCCCACAATTGTCCGTCACCCTGGACGCCTACTCAGGGGAGCGGTCAAATTACTATGCTTTGCAGGTTCTATCTGTAGAGCTACCACAACATTCCCTCTTAGGAAAGTCTTCATACAGTATGGCTAATCTTGGACTGCAGGAGGTGGTCTTGGTCAGTTTTTAAGGGATAGCACCAAGATAAGGACTCCTGCCATGCACAACCACAGCAACCACTTTATCTGACAGAAAAAACACTCAATATGATAGCGGGGTATGCTGAACATCTCTTGCAGGAACTTGTTCTCATGGAAAGGTTGAAACTACAAATCATGTCTGCTTCTTCTACATAACTCTCAAAACTTCTCCAAATATGAAGTCATCATAAGTAGGGGAAGTGAGGACTGCTCTCCATCAGTCATATTTGGGTCTAGAGTCAGAAACATAGAAAAGATGGAGGGCAATAATCCAAGGATGAAGCACAAAATCAAGACTGAAGCATATGGTGTTTGTCGACATTTGGCCTTCTCCTCTGTCTCTCCTGTGATAAGCCAGAGATGTTAAAAGACCCAAATGTGTGCATCTCCAGGGTTGATGCCAATGTCAATACATGCAGCTGAGAATGCCCACTGAACTAGGTACATTGGCATTGTACAAATGCTTCAATCTTGATGCAGAAGTACCCATGGTAGAATATAGACTCATGGAGACCAAAAGCATCAATGAATTCAGTGGGTGCTATCCACTGTCAGTTTCAGAGCCAACATACTTCTCAATGTCAATCTTGCTGCAACTGGAGCCAAAAAAGAATAATTGCTATGCCAATACCCTCAATGGTCTTGAGGTTATAAGTACTGATATCAGGATTAGCACCTCAATGTCAACACTCAGAGCCCTAAAAAAAGTCAGCACCAAGCAAGCCAGTGCAGATATTAATGACAATGATAGCCCTGTCAGCATCAATGGCACAAGTGAAACTAGCATTGATTACATGGGCTGCAGCAGAACTATCTGCCTCAAATCTACTGGTGCCAGTTCAGGAATCAGTAACTAGGTATAAAGAAGGGAAGGAGCAACAAAGGTCTAGATCTAGTTGCCCTGGAATCATGGCAAGAACAGAGTACACCAATTTCTATCTGGGCATCAGCCAATGCTGTCAGTAACTTTTCCCACTCTACATGAAAATTTTACACAGTGTCTGGCTCTAAACACAGTAAACAAATTATGCTAATGAGACAAAATGAGGCCTGCAGAAAAGAAAGTACAGTTGTGTAAGTAAAAGTTACCATACCAGTAGATGCTCAAATGATCACTTCTGCTGTAGCCTTACCTATATGGGTTACATCCTGCCAAAGGTATTACAGCTCACCAGTTCCCAAAGCTTTGGGGCACATTCCACATGCCAAAACTATCAGGCAGCTTGAGTTGAGCTGAGTAAAAGACAAATTTGGGCGCAAAGCCCTTCAGAGCTTTCCTTACAGTAGAGTGAGGAAGGCTGAGCCCTGAAAGGGCAATGCTATGAACAACAAAAAATAAATGTCCACACCCTGGCAATAAAAACACCAAAAAAAAAGGAGCATGTAAGGAGGGAGTGGCTACTGCAGCAGTAATCATTCAAACATCTACTGTTATGGAAGGTTTTACTTACACAACTGTACTATGTTCATCACACTGATCCCTACTAAAGTAGCCTTAGCTATATCGGTAGATTATTTCAGCTAACTACATTCCAGAGGTGGAAGGAGAAGACTCCAGTAACCCCTGAAGGATGGTCCTAGCAAAGCTTACCTGGACTTAGAGAAGGAATCAAGCTTACACTGCTTTGTAAAAGTATATACACAGGACCATGTTGCACCTTCTAGAATACTTCTAGAATCCAACCCTTTCCAAACAGCTACAAATAAAGACAAGGCTGTGGTAGACCGGGCCTTGACCTTGATATGGTGAGTATCACAAAAGGGCTAGCCTTAGCCAACCACTTGGAAATAAGTCTGTTTTGATATGCGTTGTCCTTTCTTCTTACCTTCACAAGAAATTAACAATTGATCCAAATATCTCAAAGATTTAGTTGTGTCAAGATAATACCCAAGTTGTCTGTGGATATCCAAGGTACGGAGTATCCTTCTTCCCTCATTTTAGGTGCAAGAAAGAAAATGGGGAGATGGATACTTTGGCTTAAAGTAAACTTGGATAACACATTAGCCATAAAAGAAGGATTAGTTCTCAATGAAATCCTATCCTTATGGGAAATGAGACAGGGTTGACTTGCCACAAGAGTTTGCAACTCAGATACCATTCTTGCAGAGACCAGAGTAATCAATAAAACTGTTGTCCATCTTAAGAACCTAAAGTCAGCCAGATTAGCTGATCCAAATGGAGCAAATGTTAGCTTCTCTATCACAAAATTAAGATTTCAAAGAGGGGCCACCAGTTTTCTTGGAGGACTCTTGCAAAACTGCTTTCAGGAGCATTTTGTTAAGAGACTGATAAGAGATTGCAATGAAAGAGGATGATCAATGGGTAGACATGTTGAAATGGTTAATAATGAACCATTGTAGAGGAATAAGAAAGGCCAAAGGATATTAACTAACACAACTATTTTGGAACCAAACAGCTAGCTATTGAGTATTGGTTATGCTGTTTTTTTTTTTTTAAAAGCAAACATCTTTACTAAATTATCACTTATGACATAGGCAATCATACATTTACATAAATTAAAACAAACTATACTGACATATTTTTAGTTGCAAACATTATACATCACTTAGATCTCACTTAAAATGTATCCAGTCATTGTCATTAAAACATTACATAACTCGTTCAATTCCTGCCTTCCGAGAAACTTCATTCCTCCTCCAAAAACATTATTCTGCATCTAGAGTTCCCACAATTTCCATTTTTTCTATGTAATTTGCTCCTACTCTTTTGTAAAGATCTCATTTCTAATTGTTTTACCTGTATTACTATATTCACTACCTCTGGCACAGTTAGTTTGGACTTAGATTTCCATTTTGTAGTCTTTTTTTTGGCAGCGACCAGAAATGAATTCATCAAAGGACTTACTATATCTAGGCAATTCTGATTTTGTATCTACAGCTCAAAAATTAATTTCCTTAGTTACACCAATTTGCTCACCCAGTATTTCTGCCAAAGACGTCTGCATGGAATTTTTAAAGCCTGTCAACTCACTACACTCTCAAAAATATCTTTCCAATTACGTATTTCTTCCCCATCACACCTCCAACATTTGCAGTCTACCTGAGGAAAAAATTCTTTGGAGTCTGCTTGGGGTACAAAAATACCTATGCAAACCCTTCCAAGCAAAAATCCTAAATCTTCTAGACTTTGTTGCATATTTGACAGCCATACGCATATCCCCAATTGGTTCTTTGTGAAATGCTTACCCAAGCTCCCTCCCCAATCTTTTCTAACCTCCTCTAATTCCTACAGTTAAATGTGCAAAATTGTATATGCCCTGTTAACTATCCCCTTTTTAACATCAGCTTCTGTTCTTGCTTCAAGTAAAAACTCTACCTGTTCTTGTCCTTCACTTAGGATCCCCCTATTTATTTTTCTTTCCCTGTATTCCAATATCAATTCGTAACAAGGAAAGCAATCCCTAGTCTGCAGTCCAAATAAATTGTTTACCTCTTATTCTATTACATTTCCATCTCTAATTACTTGCTCCCAATACCTCTGGTTCCTTTCCCAGTTTTCACCAGTAAATTCCAGCCCTCTCTAGTCAATTTTCTGTATCCCTTACTACAGTCACCCCTACTGACAGAACATCCTTTTTCCATCCCTATCTTGGCTTATGTTTTAGAATGCTTTCTGCTACTTTATGAATATAATGTTCTGGATGGTTATAGCTATTCTCCTTAAGGATCTGTATCAAAAATCCCAGTCTCTCCTCATTTCTTGAGCTTCCCCTGTTTCATCATCATCACTTTCCACTTTGAATTACAGCTTTCTGCTTGTGCTGTGTATGGGAGCCTTAACTGTGTAGCTCTGACATACTCATTCGAATCAGGTAATCCCAAACCACCTTGTTCCACTGGAAGGATCAACTTATCCAACTTGACTCTTGCCCTCTTCTCCTCCCAGATAAAATCCTTCAACTCTTTATTAATTGGTATCCACAACTTCATTTCTGGTTGATAAAAATATGCCTGATCTGTGTATAAAACTAAAGGGACTAAACATTTCCATTGCTTGTATCTTATCCATATCCATTTAACAAAGCTCTCAATTTCTCAGTTTTTGTATTATCTTTTGTTTAGTCTCTTCCCAAGTCATTTTATCATGTCCTTATAAATATGGGTATTGTTGAACCAATACATAGCTTACAGCTATTGTCTTTGCTTTATTTTTATTAAATTTTGTATCCCGAAAAGACTTGCTGTCTGTCTCAGAATGTCCCACAACAATGAAATGTCCTTTTCTAGTTTTATCAGGTATAAAACAATATCATCTGCAAATAAATTCAAATTTTCTTGGCTACCAAACCAGTTATATCCTTCAATTTCTGAGTCCCTTATTTTCTTTGCCAATGGTTTTAAATATTATGCAAATAAAGGGGAAAGCAGACATGCCTGCTTGGTTCCTCTGCTTAAATAGAACTAATCAAAGAGGTCCTTCCCCACTTTAATTTTTACCTCGCATCCCTCACATATCCTAATCAACCTTATAATTCTATCAGGAAATGTAAACTGCCCTACTCATAAAATCCCATCTTACTCTCTCGAATGCTTTCTCTGTGTCAAAAGCTACCAACAGTAGTGTTTACTTGCATTCTGCTTCCCTCCAGATCCCCATTGTTCTATTAATATTGTCAAATGTTTGCTTCTCTTCCACAAAACCACACTGATCCATCTCTATTAATTTTGGCATCAACTTTGCCATTCTTTTAGCCATTTTAACATTAATATGTTGTTTTAATCCTGGGTACCTATTGGCCCTTACAAAAACCTGCCATTTAATTTCTTTTGCTTCTAAAACCTTACTGCAACTACTAATAAAATCTATGTTGTTTACCTGCTATAAAACTGAAAAATGAAAATTTCTAAAGCAGGCACACTTGACTATACTTACTTAATTAGCAAGATCTTGGTCTTTAATTGCTGTTACATGTTCTTTAATTCTAGTCTTCAACCTTCATATACTTTTACCACTGTAAAATTGACTGCATATAGCTACATAAACTATATTCTTGCTTTAAATGGCAACAGTATCACCAAACCAAAGAAAAACAAGCTTCAAAACAGGATCTAACCAACGTAATCCACAGAGTAAATGAGTGCCAAGTGGGTAGTTGCAAGAAAATTTATTGATATAAAGCAAGCGCTTTCGCTCGGCTAGATACCGAGCTTTTTCAAGTTAAAAATGAATTAAAACATTGGAAACAGTGCCATTTTATATACCTTTCCCTATCGCATGGTTAGCTAGTTAGCTGTTAGTCTTAAGTCAATTAACAATTAACAATTAGTGAGGAGTGCTACTTTAGTGAAGCAACACTCATAATTTAAAAAGGAGAAATGCTCATATGTTTAAAAAGAAATACCCATATTACAAAACGTTGCACATTTGAAACATAAAATACACTGTTTAAAAATGCACGTGCTAATGCTCATGTATTAACTCTAGTAGCAAGTGTGTATACATATAAAATGAACTGCATTATCAGTTATGTTAAAAACTGTATTCCTGTTGTTCATAATTTTTGTGTTAAATATATTTGGTGAATGTTAAAACAATTTTAAAAATAGTAGAAATAGAAAACATACATCTGTAGAGAAAAAATTGCTGAAAAAAGTATACAAGCATAAAGTTTACTGTAGTTAAAAAGTCATGTTGCAGCAGACACCTACAACAGTGAATGATCTTACTGTGAAGGGTGTGTCTACTTACAAACCTACAAGCGAGCTCTTCTTATTTTGAAAACACTGCTGATGTTAACACTCTCATTTAAACCTGGGGCTTTACTTGCTTCTAACCTGAGTTGCCAGAAAAGTTCTCTATATTCTAGACGTGTTTCCCAGTCGCCACCCCTAGCATTGGGAAGTACTTGTTCCAATACCAAGAACTTGAATTTGAAATTCTTGCAAACCAAGGAATGCTTATATAAAGCATTTGATTCCTTTTGTTTAGAAATGTCATGTAAATGCTCATAAATTCTTCTTCTAAAAGGCCTTTCTGTTTTGCCAATATAGAAACTAGTGCAGGTGGTACAGAACCCTAAGTATACCACTCCTTTGCTGCCACAGTTTGTAAAAACTTTAGGTCTAAACAGAAAGTTCCTAGAAACAATGTAAATACTAGGGGTGTCAAAAATAGTGTTACATTGTATTATATTCTTGCTTTGACAGTTGAAAAAATTGTTAGCCAACAACATTTAAATGTGTAAACTGAACACTGTTGACATTACTGATAAATCTGCACTGTCTGCAGTTACCGCACAAATATGTGCCTTTTATCTTTCGTGTTGGAATATCATCATCACAAAGATGAAATTCTAACATTTTTAAATTATGTGACTTCTTATAAACAAACTGAGGTCTACTGCCAATAACTTCAGATAATTTTGGATTACCCATAATAACTTTCCAATTGTTGTTCATAATTTTCTTAATAAAACTATCAACTGTAATAGGAACTGGCATTGCACATCCATCAAAATCATGTTTAACCTTATCTGTGTTAGCACTGATATTAAAGAAGATGCCTTTCCTAAGAATAGGTGGAAATTTGTTCCATCTGTTGGTAGTAATTTCATTAATATTTTCCAGTTCAACTTGGTAATAAAATCAATTTCTTTTTTATACATACTGTCATCGCTAACAATCCTACTGGCCCTAATGAGTGCCCCTGAAAAATATTAAGTTCATGTATTTTGGGTGATAACTATAATAGTGAAGATAATTGTTGGTGAAAGTTTTCTGTCTGTAAATCCAACTATGAAAACACTTGTTAGTAAAATCTAACTGAACATTCAAATCTAAAAAAAAAAAAAAAATAAATAAAATCATAGTAGCAACGTTACCTACAGTAAACTTCAACCATGTTACACTGTTAATTTCTTCAGCAAAAACATAAAACTGTTTTGTTCCATTCCAAACAAAAGAGAAGGTCATCGATATACCTACGATAAAAACTGCATACCTGAATGAAGAAAGTGTAGTTAAAATTGTACTTTTCCACCAACACAAAACTATATTAGCAAAAGCAGGAGCCAATTTGGCTCCCACTGCTACGACATTCAATTGCTGATAAACTTTTTTACCAAATACAAAAAAGTTGTTAGGAAGAACTAATTCCATTAGAGAACTAACTGTATTAACAATGCTATTATTTAAATTACAGTTTTTACTTAAATACAGTTTCATAAATTCAAGACCTTCTATGTTGTCAATTTTAGTATGCAGTGAAACTACATCACGGTGCATAACTTTTAGTTATGTACTTACCATAACGATAGATGTATGTGATCCATCTCGCCTACATTCATAACTGATGGGCTCGGAGCCGGGAATCGGCTCAGACTCGGCCGATACACTAGCACAAAGTCTCTCATTGGCTGGGCCAACCCCTTATCCCAGGATGCACCACGCCCAACCCCCCAGATCTTGTTTGCCCAACAACAACTCATCCACATGTGCCAATTCGACTGCACAACAGTGTTTCCTCTAGATCCAACAGGTAGGGGGAAGGAGGCGTGCAGTAAGAATGAGTAGATGGATCACATACATCTATCATTATGGTAAGTACATAACTAAAAGATGTAATGCGATCCTATCTCGCCTACATTCATAACTGATAGGACAGTGTCCCTAGCACCTAGATCCTGGGAGGCTCACTGGAAAACACTCTTGAGCACTGTGGAACCAAAGGACGCCCGACCCCTAGACGCCACGTCCAGTTTGTAATGAGAAATAAATGTATGTGGAGAAGCCCAAGTGGCCGCTGCACATATCACATCCACAGACAGTCTGGCGTGGAAGGCCACTGAAGTTGCCATAGCCCTAGTAGAATGTGCTCTAACTGGAAATGGAAGGTCCCTTCCTGTTGATGCATAAATAAATGAAACACAATCCCTAATCCACCTAGCGATAGTGGTCTTAGTTACAGCTTTGCCAATCCTGTTATCCGCAAAGACCACAAACAACTGGTCTGATTTCCTCTGCTGCTGTGTCCTATCTAAGTAAAACCTCAGTTGTCTATGCACATCCAACTGATGAAGTCTGTATTCTGCCTTGCTGGAAAATTTCGGAAAGAAAACTGGTAGCTCTATAGATTGTTGCAGACAAAGAGAAGAAGAAACCTTAGGAAGAAATGACGGATTTAGTCTTAGATATACTCTATCCTTGTGAAAGATCAGAAAAGGAGGCTTGACAGAAAGGGCTTGAAGCTCCGAAACCCTTCTGGCTGAAGTAATAGCTACCAAGAAGGCAGTCTTCCAAGATAGAACTTTTGCTCACAAGTGGCCGCCGGCTCGAAGGGATGAGACGTCACATTCAAATCCCATGGCAAAACAGGTTGCAACACCGGGGGGCGAAGCAACCAAGCTCCTTTGAGAAAGGCCTTACACAACGTATGACTCATAAGTGAAGGCTCAAAGGCAACATGATAATTAGAAATCGCTGCCAATTGGACTTTAAGTGTGGAGACAGCAGAACCCTGTCTAAAAAGAGTTGCCAAAAAATCCTAATACTGCTGACACTGGGGCTGTCAGAGGGACCACTCGTGAGGCATCAGAATAACTCTGCTCAGCCTGTGTGCTATCACATTGGACTTCCCAGGAATGTGCGTTGCCACTAGAAATTTCTGGGAAGCGATCGCAATTCCACACTCTCATGGCTTCTCTGCAAAGAGGATAAGACCTGGTTCCTCCATGCTTGTTCAGGTACCATACCACCACCATATTGTCGGAGAAGATTGCGATGGTACCCTTGGGAAGAGAGCTGTGAAGTGCCTGCAATGCTAGAAGCACTGCCCTCATTTCCAGAATATTGATATGCAAGTGGGTTTCATGATCTTGCCATGTGCCTTGAACCATCCTGCCCAGATAATACCCCCCCACCCTATTTGGAAGGCGTCCGTGGTCACTGTGGCAATAGGGGAGGGGGGGCAGAAGAATCTCCCCTGTTTCGGGTTGGAGGAGAGGAGCCACCAATGAAGATCTCGCCGGCACATTTCCGTGATGAGAATCAGGTAGGACAATGGCAGTTCTTGGTATGACCACTGGGTCGACAGGAGCCATTGAAGAATTCGCATGTGCAATCTTGCCAGAGGGACCAGAAGAATGGAGGCCGCCATCGATCCCAAAAGCTGAAGGACCATCCTGGCTGGGGCTTTCCGTCGGGGCAGTAAGGCTAGGACTTGGTCCTGTAGTATCTTTATCCTCTCTGTTGGAAGGAATGCTTGCATCTCTACAGAGTCTAGCTCTGCGCCTATAAAGGCAACATGCTGTGATGGCAGCAATACAGACTTTTCCCAGTTGAATGCAATTCCTAACAGATGTCCCATCTCGATGGTAGCACTCATGGCTAGAGTAAGAAGATGCCTGGTGGGGGCGGTGAGGAGCCAGTCGTCTAGATACGGAAACTCCTGGAATCCCAGACGTCTCAGGTGAGTCGTCACCACTGCCAGACATTTGGTAAACACCCTGGGGGCTGTGGTGAGACTAAAGGGCAGGGCCCGGAACTGGAAGTGACTGGCTCCTAGGCGGAAGTGTAAATGTATCCTGGACACTTTGTTTATCTTGATGTGATAATAGGCGTCCTTGAGATTAATGGAGCACATCCGTACTCCTTTTTCCAGCAATGGGAAAATGGCTTGCAACGTGACCATCCGGAACTTGGATTTCTTTACGAAGCGGTTTAGGTGGCTGAGATCCAGAATGGGTCTCAAGTCCCCTGTTCTTTTCGGCACCAAAAATAACCTTGAGTAAGTTCCTAATCCGGTCTGGTCTGTGGGGACTGGCTGGATGACTCTCCCTTTCTGAGCAGCTTTACGACCTCTATGGCTGCTTGATCTCGTTGACTGGGTGGCACATCCAGGATTTTCCTTGACGGTGGAGGGGGACAGATAAAGGGGATGGTGTAACCTCTGGCGATGATATGAAGCACCCATTGATCCTGAGTGATGGAACCCCAGGCCCTTGGATGCTCCGAGAATCGACCCCGGACTGGCTCCGGCGACACACAGTCGGGCAGTCCCTCAGGGACTCTGGAAGGAGGAACCACGAAAGGATTCGCGGTCTCCTGAGTTGCGGGGGCCTCAGTCACCTCTAGGGCGATGTCTTCCAGAATAACCCCCCCCCTGCCTCTGGAAGGGGGGTCACTCTGATGGGCAGGGAAAGACTTTTGGGACTTTCTGAACCACATCTTTCCTCCCCTCTGAGCCTTGGGATAAGGTCTAGAGGGAAGCGAAAAACGGGCCCCAACGGCAGACAAAGTCTTACCCTCCTGCTCACATCTAGTGAGTGCGTCTTTCACCTTGGGTCCAAAGAGAGAGGACCCATCGAATGGAGCGTCGGTGAAGGAAGACTTGAACGCCTCCGCAAAGTGACACAAGCGCATCCAGGCTTGCCTCCTAAGGGCTATGCCTGAACTCGCTGCCCTGCCCGCCCCTTCGGCTGCATACGATATGAGCCTCATGGACGAGTTAACAATCGATGAAAGGGTAGACAGCTGGGCGTTGACAGACTGCGTCAATGCCTCAGGCACGTTACCCGACAGGGTATCTCCCAACTCCTTTATGAGATCCCTTTGGAGCTTCGTAAAGTGACATAAATAATTCAGCGACCGCAGAGTAAAGGTCGCTGAAGTCAGAGTACGCTTCCCGTACCTATCCATGCTCCTGGACTCCTTGTTAGGAGGATGGATAGAAGTAGATGCCTCTGCCACATCCTGCTGGGTGGCAGACGCCACCACCATAGCATCAACCGGAACTCCCTTGGTTAGAAACTCCTTGCCAGGGGGTGCGGATAAAAACTTGGTGGGGCGAGAAGGATCTGGCTCCACAGAATCAGGGTGTTCCCACACCTTTCGACAAATAAGGTCCAGTAACTCATCGAAGGGTGGAGACACCCAGGAGGCGGAGGGTTGGGCTCCGAAGGCCTTGAGGAAGACCGACTCCTCCACGGAAGGGGTTTTGGATGGCCAGTTGCCCCTCTGTCTCAAGATCTCCAGGATATCGGAGAACGAGACATCGTCAGAGGACGACTTAGGGGACCCTTCCGCATCATCAAGGTCGGTGTCCGAGGTGACAGACTCATCTGGGGAGTCTATGTGCTTCCTCTTGCACAACTTTTTCCTGGGGGGGCTCTTCAGGCATGAACTCTGAAGGCCCCTCAGAAAACAGGGGACCACACAAGGAGGAATCCTCAGGCCTAGGAGCCGCGCTGTCTGAAGACAGGGGGGCACCAGAAGCTCTAGTCGCTGTGTCTAAGGAAGGAGTCGCAGATTCAGGTGAAGTCACTAGAGACTTGGTCAGCGCGCTCCTCATAGCCTCGAAGGTGGGCCCACCAGAATCTGTAGAGAGGCGCGTCTCCGAGACCATGACCGGGGTCGGGGATCCCCTAGCCGAGGCGCCAAGTGGGAGACTCGGGGCCGAAACCAGAAGCCCCGACGAATCCCCCTCGGGCCCTGCTGAGGACACCCAAGAACCGAAACCTCTGGAAGGCACAGAAAGGGTTGGAGCTGAAGTTGGTGCAGACAGACTAGCAGTGGGTCTTGGAACCGACTCAAGGACTTCACCCGACTCTACGAACTCCGGCTCCGATGACACCAACGTTGTCGGAGGAGGAAGAAACCGTATCGAAAGGGCTGAATCCGGGGCCGACTGGGCCGGAGCCGAAAATAATTTGGATAAGACAGGTGACTGGAGGAGCCGCTGGACCACCCTATCTAAATCCGAATCTGAAACACTGGAGGACCTGGAGGAAACAGAAGTGGGCCGAGAAACTTTTTCTATCAGCTCCGAGACAAAGCTGGGAGGCCGGCTCTGAATCGGCTCCAAAAGGATCGGAGCCGAAACAGACTCGACCAGAACAGAGACCCCTTTCGGCGCCGACGGTTCAGGAGCCGATGAAACCGACCCCAGAGCAGAAACACTCTCCTGCGGCTCCGAGACCAATGGAGCCGAGGAAGGAGACCCAGATTTAGATCCTCTATCCTGCGGCTCCGAGATCAGTGAAGCCGAGGAAGGGGACAGAGTACCTGATCTCTCTTCCCGAGACTCCAAGACCAGTGGAGCCGAGGAAGGAGACCCAGATTTAGATCCTCTATCCTGTGGCTCCGAGACCAGTGGAGCCGAGGAAGGGGACAGATTTAGCTCTTTTTGCAGGCGGCTCCGACGGACTTGTCGGAACTGAAGACTTCTTTTGCTTCGATTTTGAGGTGGGAGAAGAAGACAAAGCTTCCTCGAAGGCTGGCTTGATCAAACCCTTCAGGATAAGCTTATTTTTTCTCTCATGTAGGACACGAGAGGAGAAAGCATGGCAAACACTGCAAGATTCTTGCAAGTGTTTAGCCCCTAGACAATAAACACAGATGGCGTGGCCATCTGTCAACGACATCTTGTAACTGTATTTTGAACATTTTTTAAAGCCCGATGGCTTATGTTCCTTTTCTTTGCCAGACATACTAACTCTAAACACACTCAACACACAAAGAGGGAAGGGAGGGAAAAGCTCTAACTTAAACGCTCGACAAGAAATAGGGCAAAGGCCCTCTAACTCAAATGGGCCTAGCCCCGCCAAACAGAAGGAATTACCACAACAATCCAAAAAACAAACACAGTCAATCACAAGGGTACTAACAACAAGATAGCTATTAAAATAGCTGTTTGAGTATAAAAAGTTAAGCTAACTGCAAGAAAGCGACCAAAAGGCCAAAATAGAAGGGTACTTAGCCACAGCCAAGTCGAGACCAGGTTGTTACTCTAGGAGCGGCAAACGAGATCTGGGAGTTTGGGCATGGTGCATCCTGGGATAAGGGGTTGGCCCAGCCAATGAGAGACTTTGTGCTAGTGTAACGGCCGAGTTGGAGCCGATTCTCGGCTCCGAGCCCCATCAGTTATGAATGTAGGTGAGATAGGATCGCATTACATCAAATTTTCTTGATTTGAAAATTTATGGTCTTTCAACTGACAAGGAAAAGACTATGAATCCTTAATAAAAAAATACTCATCTGTACCAGAGGATTGAGAATTTTGTCTAAATAATGTGAAACAGCAGTGGTTTTGTGCCTTGGACAAGAAACGATCGGTCTGAACGGTAGGTGAGCTGAGTCCTTATGAATGTTTTAATTCCAAATATCTTCCCTAATTCGGGCTCATCCACCATTAAAAAAATCATACACCTGAAAATTTATATATTTCAAGTTAAACAGATGAATCACTAAAGCTTCTATTCCTTTGAACTCACTTTTGACATCTTAGATATTGACTTTTTTTTAGAATGTTTTTTGTTAGATAACACATGTAACATTTCTTCTTTGTAGGTGCTTTCTTCCATTACAACTAAGCCCTAGCTTTTGTCTGCCTTCATAAAACGCAGATGTTTATAACTACATAATTGACATAGAGCTTTAAGTTTTTCACTATTAAGATTAAACATTTTGAAGTCAGGTTTATTTTTATTCATACTATCAAAATCTGTTTCACGTGACTTAGAAAACACATTTAGTGTAGCATGCAAAACTGGGTTAAACATGCTAGGTTTTTCACTATACAACTCTGATCAAAATAATTATGATTAATGTCATTAAAGACTAATTTGAGATTCAGTTTTCAGACGTATAATTTAAAGTCAACCATCAAGTCTGTACATCTAGCTCTCTCAGTAGGAATAAGGGAAAAGCATTTAGTTAAAATGTCAAGTTCATGTTCTGAAAAATGCTGTCCCAAAAGGTTGAAAACTGGGCTAACAGTGTTCACCTTCCTCTGCCTTGACCTCAGCTTCATTTCTTGCCCTGAATGCCACTTTGGTTTGTCGCCAAAGTTTGTGTTTTGGGAATGGCTCCCAATCAAAAATACGAAGAAGGAGAAGAAGATGGAGCAGCAACAAGTTCTGCATGACCATTACTGGGAGTGTATGTGTGAGAAAGTACAGCGTTAACATCACCTTGATTAATTCATTCACTGCGTGAAATGCTCCTGGTAACGTTGTTGTCCAAAACCACCTTGTTGTTTCTAAAACTATCAAGCTGATTAATTTTGTTGCCAACACTGGTTATGTTACACCGGGACTTGGTTACTGAAGTCTCTTAATTACAAAGGCTTGACTGCAAGAATAAGCTTTAGAGTCTCTGTCTAATTTTTGCTTTTTTTTAGTCACTAGTTTAGCAAGATGTTTTAATGGCAATACCTTCATAAACATTTTTAACTGAACTAAGAAAGTCATGCTTAAGAACAGAATCATTAAGATTTTCAATTTCTACTTTTATACTTTGCATTAAAGAAGCATAATATCTAATAAGCTCCTTTAACATTTCTAGTCCAGTGTTGTTATAAAATTTAACTAACTCTCAGTATGAAGCATCACCATATGATATACCATTAGGGAATTTGTAAACACGCAGCCCCATTGGAACAATCTGCAACTCAAGACAATGGTTTGGATATAAATTATCATACTCCAAAGATTTATATTTAAGGAACTTTTTCTCAAGTTCATAAATATATGACTTACAGTTAGTAGTTGCTTCAGTCTTCATCATTTTTTGGCTGTTCTTGGGTTGGCATCAATACTTTGAACAAACTTCTGTAGAAACTCCACTTCTGGTTAGTTTATTCCAGCTACGAATGTAGAACTGCTGGTATCTATTGATACACTGTTAAGTTCATTACCTGACAAATTCGTAATTCTCTGAAACCGTTCGTACTGTTGATTACCAAACGAACTTGTACCTGACCCATACTCATACAATCTATTAAGAACTGTGTGAACTTTACTGATAGCTTTCCAAAAAGTTTGCGATAATACTTGCAAATCACTGGGGATGGAATGTGTACTTAAATTGACACTCTTATCACAGACAACATCTCCATCAAATTTCTTCTCCGTACCAGATGAGGCAAAACTGCAGGCACCACCTTAAGCATGACTTTATTGATGTTAAAAATTGTTTAGCCTGTTTTTATGAACATATTCATTATGAAGTGTTTGCAACTGGATAAGTTTTTAACCTTAAGGTGGAGATGAATTTTTATATATTTGTACTGAGCACTTCAGGTGCGATGGTGTTATGTTAACTGGATATATCATAGCAGTAATTGAAAGGAGAGGATTGTCTTAAATCTTTTAGTGGGATATTTAAACAATGAATGTTGTTCACAGTGTGATTTCTGATGAGGTCCCTTGTTTAATAAAAGTAGAATGAAAGCGTTAAACTGTGGTTTTATTCTTCCTAGTTATCTTGGTTACTGGCTGAAGTCTACAAACAAGATTTTTGATTTATTTGTTCATAGTTCCTTGCTCATTGGGTTGAATAGTTGTACTTTATAATCATGGTTAGATTCAAAATGGGCCTACATGAAGCTGGATCTGTTGGGTCTTTACCATCTTTAGATATTACAGCCACCACCTCTTTCTTCCAGGATGCTCGTGCTTCTCCTCCCTTTAAAATACTGTTAACCAAATCCTTCCAGATCTTTATCACTTTCTTCCTTGCTAGCTTCCAACGTCTTCACAATGCCATCTATTCCTGGGGACTTTTATGTAGGTTGGTTATACATCACTATTTTTATCTCATCTTCTCCTACCCTGTTAGTAATTGAATCTCATCTTCCTATAACCTTGGCGTAATTAAAAGCTTCCATAAACATTTCCATTTGTTCTGTTTCTTGATTTCCACATTTCTCTGCTGTATACAGATTTTCATAACATTTCAGAAATATTTTAAATACCTCTATAGGATCACTGCTTGTTTTCCTGGTTATAAGCTCCCTAAGCTTGGCAACAACCCTTTCTAGTTTTTATTGCCTCAGCCAGCATGCTAAAAGTTTTTGTTCTCTGGAGTTATCAAAACTCAGTTGCTTAACAGCAATTTTTTCTAAACTCACACGCATTATGGAGGTAGACCCTTGTTTTCTCTTTAGCAGTTCTGCAATTGCACCTCTTCTTGTTCTGTAAGATTCCCTCTATTCTGAAATATTCCAATTTTTGTCAGTCCCTGTACGTAATCTTTACTTCTTAACCATCTCTTTTTTGCTTTTACTTCTACTCTATTTTTAAACTCCACTTAATTGTATCCCACTCCCTAGCTCTATTTTCAGAAGAGCACTCTACTTTTCCTAATAACTCCCAAATAATTTCCACCGTCCATTCCTTAAATTACTTTCTTTTTAACAGATAGGTGGGAAGCGTCAGTGTCATTTTTTTTTACCTTGCGTTTTTAATTTATTTATTATTAGCACGTGATCTGAAATAGGTATTGGATGCATATCAAAACTTTCTATTATCTTTCTGATATAGTCTTGACGTAATTTTAACTTGTTTTACATTTAGCTTGACTCTGTGGGATGGTTATTTTAACAACAGAATTCTACTTTTATACATTCCACATTACTATTTATTGATAATTACAATTTATTTACTACATAAATATAATTATTTTAATACTTTAATACTTGCATATATTGTGATTGTAATTATTTTTACTTTCAATTCACAATTATTTTTGACTATCATTTGCATTTACATCTTTCCATAAATCAATGTCTCCAGTAACACTATTTGGAGCCCAAAAGACAGGTATTTCTTTTCCATTTAGTGGTTAGATATGGGTTATAATCCAATAGAACAAATCTTGTCTATCAGATTAGGAGTGTATTTCACTCCATGGTTGTTATGGGATATTTCAAAATACTTGATTTTTCGGTTATGTAATTTTGTTTCAAAATGTTTTCTCTACATCTTTAATTGGCCTGAATATAGATTTATCTTTTATCTTTCATTAACACAAGTCATTCTGATCAGAGTATATGGATTAGTCAACTATACTAAATTACAGGATTATACGAGTAAACTAGAAACTTTCAGTTACAAATTAACTCTAAATTTATTCTAACAATATGGATTTATCTTTATTTTCGCTAAACATTAATGGTTTAAATAATCCTAGGAAAAGATCAAACTTACTGAGTTACTTAAAATTAAATAAAACACAATTGGAATTTTTGCAAGAGTCTCATTTTAAAATAAATGACAATTTTGCATGGCTTCCAAAGGACCATTTAATTTTATCTCATTCTTAATACAAGAAAATAGGGGAGTAATGATACTTTGGAAGAAAAATATTATTAAACCCCACATCATTTATAATTATGAAGACAAAGACGGGCTTTTACATATAGTAATAATGAAATACAACAAAAGAATCTGGACTCTTCTAAAAACTTATACTGGTTTCCCGCTATAGGAACAGTGACAGCTACAAAACATATAGATCTTATTAACAAAGTATACAAAGGAAATATAACAATAGGTTGAGATTTTAATTGTATTCTGGATAATTCTGAGACTAATAATGAAAGATTTATTCATCTTACTCCAACAGCAAATTACTTAAAAATTGGGTAGGCAATCTAAATTTAATCAATGCATATAGATATAAAGAATCCATCTCATTATTATTTTCTCATCAAGGTCATAGATTTAAAACCCAAACTAGAATAGATAACATTTTTATATCACAAGAATTGCACACAAGAATAATTAACTTCTCTATAACTTTGTGTCCCTTATCAGACCATAACTCACATCCTTAAATTACAAGTGGATTACAAGAACCTAACACATATGACAAGGATTCCTGCATATATTACTAAGCTTAAAGAGTTCAAACCTTGGTTGGAATCCAAATTGCAATTCATCTTAGACTCTAACAAGTGTGATGAAATGAATATCACTATAGTATGGGACACTATGAAAGTATATATATGGCAAAATACTGACCTGGTTCAAAAATAAATCTAAAGAATGGGAATTTGAATTACACAACTTACAAGAACAAATTACTAAACTCAATAATAATGATTCAACAAATATCTCTAAAACAATAAGGAAATTGATGCTTTAAATAAAATATACAAGGGAATTCTAAATCATAAGACTAACTAGCAATAGAAAAATTAAAACTAAACTCATATGCTACTTCACCTAAACATCTACATAATTTAGCAATGAGAATTAAAAGGCAATCTAGAGAAAATATCATATTATTCATGACAGAAGGATGAATAAAAAAGTTTCAGATATTAATGATATTTTAGATGCTTTTAAATTTTATTATAATCAACACTACACAAGTAAGGCAATTTTTAACTTCTCCAATTTTGAAGAGAATTTCCCCAAAATTATGAAAATAACAGATAAGTTAAGGTCTGATATACAAAAACAGATTCCTTACAATGAAGTTTTGGAGAAAATTAAAGAGAGCAAATGTAATAAAACTCCGGGAATTGATGGTATAATAAATGAATCATACAAATATTTCCTAATTCAGTACCCTCAATTTTTCATAAAACTCTAATCGAAGTACAAACCCAAAATAAAATTCCCCACTCGTGGAGGTATTCATTAATCACACCCATAAAAAAAGAAAATAAAAATCCCAAACATTGTTCTTCCTATAGGCCAATCTCACTTCTTAATGATTATAAAATGTTTATGTCTTTGTTGATATAATAAAAAAATCTTTGATCCACATCATAAATGAAGACCAAACTGGTTTTATACATAATAGACATACTTACGATAACATCCAAAGAATCCTAACTCTTATAGACATACTTAACAGAGATAAACAAGAAGCTCTCATAGTCACATTGGATACTGAAAAAGCCTTTGACACATTGAACTGAGATTGCCTATATAAAACTTTGGAACTTTTTGAAGTCCCTACTTCCTTTATTGCAATGATAAAAAATATATATAAAGATAATTTAGCATATGCAAAATTGGACCATTTACCTCAGAACCATTCCAATAGCCAAAGGCACAAAACAAGGTTGTCCAATGTCTCCTATTTTATTTGCAATAGCTATGGAATTATTCGCTTCCTCAATCCATACCAAACCCAAAATAATAGGCATAGACACATTTATAACTAATTTAACTCCAAGATTATGCTATTTGCAGATGATTTTCTTCTTGCATTATCGGTATCAAAAGACTCCCTAAAAGAACTGGATACCCAAATTGAGAAATTCTATTCAATCTCAGGCCTTCACTTTAACAAATCAAAATCCAACTATATGATTATGAATAAGACCAAGGATTTACCACCATTTTCTAATCATATAATAGGGGAACATATTTCCATTATAAATTATATGGGAATTACCCTACATGAAAATTGAGAAAAAACATTAACTATAAATTGTGGAAAGATCATAAACAAAATAAAAACTCTTATAGCAAAATGGAACACAATTTATCTGAAATTTGAAGACAGACTACAATTAATAAAAATATTACTTCCAAAAATCCTATATATAGCTCAAGCCATTCCTATGACTCCTAACAAACAAGTTCTAAAAGAAATAAATACAATTTTGTTCAAATTTCTTTGGTATCCTAACAAAAATAGAATCGCTTTTATCCATCTCATCAGACCTTGGAAAAAAGGTGGCATTAACTTTCCAAATATTGAGACCTATATCAAAGCCTTGACTTTTAGAACAATTATTAAATGGATTGACCCAAATTATTTCTCTAATTGGAAAACTCTTCATACCACTATTTTCGTAAATGAAAATAATACAACCAAAAATTTATTGTTAAGCATGTGTTAACTTTAAATATAATATAACAAAAACCCACCAAGCTAAACTATTTAAATTTCATTTATGACTTTTTCAGAAAATGTATAAATTCTAATCCAGATATAAAATTGTGGATACAACTGCTATTTCCATTCACCTCCACAAAAAATTATCAACAAAATGTTTATAAATACCTTCATTCATTGGGAAGGAAATAATTTTATATGCTGGCAAAATACTATAAACAACCAGAATGTACTAGATATTCAACATATATTTCATTCATACAAAATCTCATCTAATGATTGGCTAATACTTCAAAGTGTACTTTCATAAGCTCAAGATCTATGCAGGATAATTAATTCCATGTTTAAAATAAGTCCCAGTCTAACAAATTTACTGTTTGAAATTATTTACAACAATAATAATTGGTCAAATATATCGTCAAAACTTTACATACTTTTAATCAATTATAAAGCCAAAATTCACCAACATTTTTGGAATTATTTGACAAAAGGACACACAATCACTTTATCAATGGAAAGTAAAATCAGACTATTATATCGCATAAAATTAACTTCCACTTCAGAATTCTGGAAGATATACATGTGGAAATTTCTGCATAGATCATTCCTTACTCCTAACAAATTAGTCTTATTTAACTCCAGCAAACATGTTATATGTTGGAGATGTATACAAAAATGTGACGCAAACTGGTTTCATATGTTATATGACTGTACAAATCTCTTAAAATATTGGAAAGAAATAAGTAAATTTCTTCAAGCTATATTTTCAGATTAATTTATATTAACAAAATCCTTAATCTTATTCAATGTTAATGAAAAAACAGAAATGAACAACACAGATCTACATCTACTTTGGACTTTATTAGCTGTGGCTAGGAAGTGTATCACTAAAAAATGGAAATCTACATCTGAACCCACTCTTGAAAATTTCTTGCGCCTGTTGAAAGATACAGCTTTGATGGAAAATAAGGTTAAGGAACTGAGAATTGCACCAAAAGTATGGATTAACAATCCCTGGAAAAAGATTTTATCGTTGATTGAGACTTTAGAAATGAACTCAGTTGACTCTTGTTAGTGAAAGAAAAAAACATCGTTCCATCTGTTTTTAATCTTTTACACAGATTGATTTTGTTACTATTAGCTAATCTTATTCAGGCCATTTTTAAATAATTTATGTTATCATCTTAGATATATGTAATTGATAACTGTTAAAGTGTTAAAATCAATAAAATCTTTAAAAAAACTTTCTATTAAATGCATGTGTTCCTGTGAAATATAATTTCTGTCTAGTCTAGCCTAGTTTTTGTACCTTGGGGAATAATAAATAAATTCTCTCCAAACTCCTACTACTGAATTCACATTTCCGTACCAAATATTTTCATAAATGTCTTCAAAAATCTAGCATTTTTTTGTTATATCTGCCCTTTTCATAACCACAATATATCCTCACTACTGGAAATCAAATTCCAGTCCCCACCTATAAGTAATATTTCCTGCTGAATGCTGATGATTTCTCCCAAAATTTTCTTAAGCACCACTGTAGCAATTTTTAGTGGAATATAAATACATGCCACTACAATGCTCCTACTTCTCTTGCCAGTAGCCCCTTAAGTCTACAGATCTACCATTATCTTTTTTCCCCTCTTTTATCATAATTAGAGCTCTTCTCGCAATTAATACAAGTGCTCTCTCCCTTTGTCCCAGATATTCCACCGAATAACCATTCTGAAGTCTTCATCACATTCATATTCTCAGTTCTTTCCAAATGTGTCCCTGTAGCACAGCTATTTGCACTCTATTTTTAATAGTTAACTAATTTTCTTTTTTATGTTTATTTCCACCAGTTATGTATAGCAGTTTTCTTTAAAGTGTCTAGTTTCAGCTTTTGTATTACATACATACACTGTTTGGCAGGTTGATCTTTTATGCAGTTGTTTCTTCGCATATCCATTTGAACCTTATTTCACATTTTACAAGACTTTTGTTTTAATGAAAACCTTCACACAATACCCCCCAGAACCTATTAACTTAATACTAACACACAAAACAATGTACATCATCAAATAATAAAGTTTAACCCTCCTAACTGGAACAATTGTCCCAGAGTGACAGCTACACTCACAGGCTTGAACTAACCTATAATGAAAGTTATCCATGCTAAGACACACGATACAGCCTGTGCTTGCACTCCCCACTATGTGCTGTCTGTTTTTGTCTGATCTTTATTCCTCTCCTAGATGTAGAAAACAACTTGAATGCTTTCAGAAAAAGATGATCTAGCCAATGAAAAAAGCAAGTATTCTGTTTTTATTGTCCCTTATCTGACTGTCGCCATAGAAACATGAGGATCAGATACACGGTTGCCTTAGTGACTACATTTCTTAAAAGTGAACAAGAAGAAAGAAAGAATAGGGGCATCTGTTTACTTTAGTATTCCTATTACAAATACAACTGAAAAAGCTTTATTTTATAGCATGCAGTATATGTCATGTATTATAAAAATACTATTAAGAACATTTTGTTTTATTCGCAGTTAACTTCTCCTTCCTCTTCCCTTTTCCTTAATGTTCTTCCAAACATTAATATGGGATATGCTTTGGAGTCTCCTAAAAATCAACAAAAACAAGAAAGTCCAATATTTCCAGGTTTTCTTGTCCATCTTATTTCACAAATGTAACTGATGCTCTGTAATCGCACATTTATTCATCAATTTCAGATTTACTGCTCCTTGTTCTTAGTCAACTCTTGTGCTTTTTCTGTCTCTCAAACGTTTTCTTTGGAATATTGGAAAAGGTTTCACTGGCATAGTCTCACTATGGGTTTATTATCAGAAGAACAAGCAGCAGAATCCCCTTCGGTTTGATAGGTCACTTTTTGTTGGACAAACTTTTTTACTTCCTCCTTAGCACGTTCTGCATCAAAAATTACTTTGACCCACCAGGAAAAAATATTCTTAAAATATGACCAGAATGCATTCTTTTCACATGTAAATTCCTGTAAAACGTTTTTGAATATATACTATCAGTATTAAGAAATATATTCTTCTTCCCACACAGATTTTTAATAACTGATAGCATATATTCTGAAAATGTGAAATTTTATAAATGCTTTGTTGATGACATATTTCTTATTTGGCATGGCAGTTTAGAAAGTTTACAGGAATTTTTTGTACACTTAAATTTGAGTACTACTTTTAAGTTTTAAGACTATTTCTGCTATTAGTTTTAACTTTTTAGATAATGTATTTTTACAAGATGGAGAAATGGATACTAAAATTTTTTAGAAAAGATGTACAAACATCATGTTATGTCCAAGGGAAAAGTATGCATCCTGGTCATATATATAATGGTACAGTCTGTAATCAATTTTTAGAGCTAGTAGACTGAATACCAATAAGGATGACTTCTTATGCAGGTTAATGAAATGTATTCTGAATTTTATGATAGAGGTTATAATCTGGATCTTCTAGACAATAATAGAAAGAAGGTGTTAGATGAGAGAAATGGTATAGCCAGATTATATTTCTCTGAAGAACAGGGAATAGTGGAAATTAATTCTACCATCCAACTTCAAACCTAGACTTACATATTGCATTAAGTACAATACACATACTAATAAGATAAAAAATTTATTAGAGATAATTTGCCCATTTTATATTCCTCCAATATGACAAAAGAAGTTATAGGTCAACAACCTAGTTTTGTACATAGAAAAGAATAGAATTTGAGGCAGCAATTTTGCTCTAAAGATTTAAGTATATGATCTAAAGTACTGTCCCATGCTATGGCTGTCATTTTTATAAATATATTAATAAAAATGAATATGAACATCCAGTAAGGGAAAAGATTTTTTATTTTTGATGCTTTGCAATATGTAAGACAAAAAATGTTATATATTTAGCAACCTGTGAAAAGTGTTCCTGTTTTTATGCAGGAAAGACTAAAAGGATGTTACAAGAACGTACTGCAGAACATCTCTCTGACATATGTAGGAAAATTGGTAGTAATGCTTTGGCAAAACATATGGGTGTGCATTATTCTCATAGTTTTACATTTAGGGTGATTAAGACAGTAAATAAAAGTTTTAGAGGGGCGTTATAATACTAAACACTGAATGTATTGAATGTAAATGGATGAATTACTTTCATGCAGATGCCTACCCAGTGGTAAATGAGACTGTTAATATTAAACCTGTTATAAAAATGAGATCCCTTTATATTTAGCAAGTTAATTTAATTGATTTATTATGGTTGCAATCTGATTAAGTATTGTAATCTGTGATGTATAAATACGTAAAATAATTTTTGTAGTTGCTGAAAGCACAGAGTAAGAGATATCTCGAAAGCTTTGCAAAATAAAAATACTAATTTTTACACAGTTTGAGCTTCTTTTGAATTCCTCTGGTGGCTAGAAGAAGAATCAGCTGAGGGACTGGTAGTCTGTTCCATGGTCAATCTGAAAATGGTGCCTCTTTCCCAGGAAAGACAAACAGCAATTGCAGGTAAACACTACCAGTCCACAAAAGTTACTTTGTTTAAAAAAAGCACTTTAAAACAGTATGCCATCCCCACAAAGGTAAAATAAACACAATCTCTCCACAGAAAAAATGTTTTCATTTACTTTACACTACTTTTAAACTGACATGAAAATGAGCACTCCATTTAAAAGTATGTTACAGTCTTGAGACAGTCCATTAGAACACAACACTTCTAGCTTAAAAATAACTTTCCTGAAGAGGAAAGTAATAAAACATCAACACAACTATGAAAATGGAAGTTTTTGTTTTCCCTAAAGAGAATTTATCTGCCCAGCAAAGAAAGGGACAAGCTAACCATTAAACCTTGAAAGCCTCAGAGAAGAGTACTCTTCAGAAGCAGTAAAATTCTGAAGGGCTTCTCACCTAAACTCGTCTTTTAGTCAGCTCAGCTTGAGCTGCCTGACAATATGGTCATGTGGAAGGTACCCTGAAACTTTGGAAGCTGGTCAGCTGTTATAGCCTTGGCAGGATATAACCCATATAGTAAGGCTACGGCGGCAGTGATGAATAGGATGAATATTTAATTCAAGATCTCAGAATGAAGAAACACTATTCTGTCTTTTTTCCGGGTAGACTCTCAACTACAGAAACATCAGCTTGAGCTACACCAGTTGCAGAAGCAGTCTTGCCCTTGAGTACCTCTACACAGACTCCTGGACAACAGTCATACTTTCTAATTCTTTAACAGGAAATAAAGCAGGCCTTTGAAAAAGTGGTTAAAGTAACTTCCTCATCTCCTTAAAATGCATCTTTTTTTTGTGTCTAACATCACAATACAGCTCCAAGAAGAAATCCTTATTTTCCCTACTGGTCAAAATAAAATTCAAAACTGTTGCACATGTCACAATCCCTACCCAAACGTAAAACTCCTAAGCACACCACACATTGTGAAAGCTAATCCTGGGGTGGACTTTTAAGATTACAACTGCAACATGTTTAGAAACTGGTTTATTTTTCAATATTATAGAAATTATTAATAACCTTATAAAGCAGGAACAGTAAAAAGTATTAGTAAGAAAAAACTCCCCAAACAAGTTGAAACGGATAAAATCAAAAAGAGCATGTGTACATTTTTTCACATGCTTCACTGTTCACTGCAAAATAGACCTAGAGATTAGAGATTAGAGAAGGCAAAGAGCATTATGCCACTAAGGGGAGTTAAAGCCTAGAAAAGCTTTTCCACATATGAAGGCGAGTAGTGCTAGTCTTAGAGGTTGAACTGAATGGACTAGACCACATAAGATAGACTGGTACAGCTACTTCTGTCCTTATAAAAGACAAGGTAGTAAGGATGTGCTGATATGATCAACAATTCAGAAATTCCTTTGGCTTAAGCAAAGACCAAAATAAGATGACTTTTTTGTATAAAAACCTTCAATTTTTCAGAAAGTGCTGGCTCAAAAGACAGGAGGATAATATTCTCAAGCACAAAACAGCGATCTATGGAGGAGCAGGATCCTTAATAGGCAGTTTGAAAAAATAGATACCCTACAAAACGTCTATACATACCTTTGAGAAAGCCACGACAAGGAATTTGAACAGAAATATGTTATAGTGAGCAAGTGAACTTTAAAAGATGAGTAACTACAGTAAATCTAAATGGATGAGAGTTGTATAACTGTTAAGATCTTTAGAAGAATCCCACATGGGCAGTGCAGTGATGCAGAGGTTAGCGTTGTCGCCTCACAGCAAGAGGTTATCTGGTTCGATTCTCAGCTGGGGTGCCTTCTGTGTGGAGTCTACATGTCCTCCCTCCATTCGCATGGGTTTCCTAGAGGTGCTCTGGTTTCTTCCCACATTTCAAAGACATACATCTGCAGCGTTTCTCCTTGGGCCTCAGCTGAAAATGGGCTCTATCCCAGTCAGACTTTCCCAGTAAACAAATGTTAAATAAGTAACAAAAAGAAATAAATACAGAACACCAGGTTCACTTGCATTTGTAGGTTTTGCTAGTATTTGAATTCTGAGAACTATTAATATCTGCACTACCCTTGATGGAACATTAAGATTATGGTCCATAAATAAAATTGTAGTAACTATGTAGTTTATACACAAAGGCTGAAAATCGGGATAGGGGCTTGGCAGAAAGATGGGATAGTGGTGTCCTGGAGGGTCACAGGTGGAGGAGATTCACCAAGAAATGAGGCATAACCAGGAGGAACCAAACTTGCTAAGGCTAATATTGGGCTATTAACTCACTGCAGCAGAGCGCGCCTCCAGGCATTTTCTGTAGTTACCTCTTACTGCGTCTCTAGGCATCAAATATTGCTTGTTCATATTTGCATAAATAATTCCAAAACCATGCTACATACAAGGTATCAGAACACTTTATCTTGAAGCATACATGATGGCAAACACAATTGTATTGATATTTTACCACAGTCAATGCGTATTTGTTAGAACTGTAAAGTGATAACTTCATTTTTTAAAGGCTCAAACCACACCCACGAAAGCAAACAAATGATACACAGATCACTGCCATATTGTCATAGTGGATGATTAACACACCCTTGTGCAGGCAGCCATAAGAAGTTGCACAGAGTGTGAGAAGGAATACCCTTATCGCCACAATACTGTGTGCAGGCTGTCCTGTGTCTGTGATCAGACATCTTAAAAGCTCCCTACCATCCTAGGTCAGAGGCATCTGTGGTGATTGCCACTAGCTGGGTGGGAATACGACAAGGTTTAGCTCGTGCTAAACTAGTTAGGTGCAACAACTACTTCAGAAGAGAGTTGTGGAATCTGGATATCCTGATTTGATGGGATACTGAATATGAGACCTGCACACTGTCCACAGCAGCACTATCACTTGAAATATTTTGCAAATGGTACCACTGGGTTTCCCAATGTCATCAAACTCAAAGCTCTGTGGAACACAAGGCTGTGAAAGACTGTGAATAACTGATCTCTCAGACCAAATGCTGAAGAGTCATAAATTTTTGTGACGGCAGACTAATTTTGTATGTGACTGTCCAGACTGCAGTCTACGAATATGAATAGCTGAAATGGCTATAGCTAAAGCATTGCACTGTTTTCTAGATTTCTCAAGGAGGGAATATCCAGAAACCAACTATCCAGGTAGGTGAACTTTGCTGCAACTACAGCCATATACTTAATAAACACTATGGCAGCTGTGATAAGACCAAATGGGAAAGTCCCGAATAGAATGTGATTACTTCCACTTGGAAAGGTTGATAACTCCTGGACTCCTTGGCTATCTTTATGTGAAGGCATTTTACTTACTGATTTCATTTCATTAACCAGGTAAATAAATTGATCCAGAGACCATATGCAGCCACAACCCAAGCCAAGTGTAAAACATAAGTTGCATTCAGAAATAGTAAAGATACAAACTTTAATTCACATTAAGATTCAGTTCTATAGGACTTCCAAGATGACTGCACACTGATCAACAGGTCAATTTCAGCTCTCTTAGAGTGGAAACAGAAACTAGGAAAAAGGAGTGCTGCTGAAAATGTTACCTGATTAAAATTCAGTTACTAGATAATAAGTACACAGTCTGGATGCCAGCAAAGCAGAACTCTGGAGAACATGAAAGAAAAATCGACCAGAAAAGGTGAAGAAAAAACAGTGGCTGTGAAGGATTATGCAGCTGTCCAGCAAAGAGCAATTCCAGCTTCAATCTTTGGTTCAAGAGATGGCTTCCAGTAATTTAAAGGAAAAAATCAAATGAACTCAAGAATGATTTAAACACATGAGGCAATGAAGGACTATATCAACTCAAATAAGAAAAAGCTGGAAACAATAAAATTTATATTTTTGAAGGTGTTCAAAAACAGAAACAAAATATTTCTTAAGAAACAAAATAGAAGAAGCTTTAACTAGCTATTCAGATGTACTGATAAAAACTGCACAAATCAGAGACTGGAACTAAGAAAAGGCTGCTGATTATAGTACTTCTCAAGAAAAGATATTTAAAAAATAGTAATTAGTAGACACAGAAGGGAGAGAAAACCTGAGATTTTCTGCTGTACCAGATTAACTAAAAGGAACAAACTGCATTGATTTTATCAAAGCACAAATAAGCATACGTACTGGTGTTCCACTGCAGGATTTGTCAACTGAAAGGACATGTCAAGTGTATGCTCCAAACATAGTCAAGAGAAAGCAGCCAAGACCTATGTTAGTAAATATGCAAGCATACCAGCAGGAATAGTCAAACCTAATAAAACTGTAGCAGAAGAAAAAAGTACTAAAAATGGAGACAGGAATATGTTTGTGGAAAAGTATCTATTGTAAACCAGAAAGAAAAGCAAATTTATCTCAGCAATCTGGTAATGTTGAGAGACAGGTGTGATATTCAAGATGCTGTATGCAGCTGTTTTCACCATATCTTTTTCATGGAGAATTAAGGACGTGTTTAGATGCAGAAGAGGCCAAGGAGAAAATAAAAAAAAAGGTTTATCCAACAAAAAGTGAACCAGCAAGTAGAAGGGGACTCTGCTTCTCATTCCTCTGCAAATACAGCTCATACAGACTTTGCCAGTTAAACATTATCCAACGTTCCAACGGATAACTCTTGAGAGACAGAAAAAAAGGACAGGAGTTGACTGGAAGAATAAGGTGTACCTTAGACTTGAACCACAGTCTGGTGTTGGGATATGCAAATGATCAGGAAGAAGACGACGAGCAACACTGCATTAGTAAATAAATGGGAGACTATAATCCAACAACCGCATTTGTGAAATACGGCTTTGCAAGAAAAAATGGCCGAGACTTTTGTTGACTTGGTTAAACTTGTGGGTGGACTGAAAATAATACACTCCACATTATGCCATTACAGTTTAGAAGGACACTAAAGTGAAAAAGATGCAACTGCCAGTAACACAAAGTTTATTCTTTTTAGTAATTGTATAAAACAATTCATGATGTAAACTGTATGTTCTATTGCAAAGCAGTTTCTTGTAATAGGATGCAGTCAGGAGTATTTTGAACACAAGGTTACTACCTGAGCTTCTTTGCGAGGGACTACCCCTCTTTGGGCAGTTGTGTCCTGCAAAAATACTACAAAGTGGCAAATGTCCTGAGATTTTAGAACAAAAAATATTTCCCAAGTTTTCTTTAATAGTTGTATAAAACAGTTATTTTGCATCTGAAATGCCTAAATGTTATATGAAACAGCAAAAGCAAATCAAATGCTATAAGAATGAGCTTTAATATGTGCAAAAAAGTAAAGTTCTTTACTTTGCACCGGTTGTGGGTATGTTTTGTCCTGCAAAATCACGTTTCTATACAAAATATCCCGTTTTGGGCATTTGAAAATGTGGCAACCCTATTTTAAACATGGAGGCTCTTTTCAGTGACTGTTGTATGTGTTAACGATACTAAAGTACCTTTTTATTTGTAAGAAATATAAGCTTTACAATATAACAGGAGAAGAAAGGCTGGACAGAAGCAATATTAAGTTGATAAAATGCAGTGATATGGGGATACTGGGCTGGATGTGTAAAAGTGTATGGACTATATTACATGTAGAACTATGTGAACGTCAAGACTACTGTCCTTGGCTTAAGCTACAAACATGAAAAAGTACAGTGGAAAGGCACTCTAAAATCACAAAGAAAACAATCAAAAAGTGCCTGTAGCGTAGAGTAAAACACCAAGGTAGTTTTCCAAGCTGAATTTTATTCCAAATACACACAAAACTTCACAGGTAAAAAGCACACATAAACGCCTTTGCAGTACACGCGTTTTCATCTCCGTAATCAGACTTCCTCAGATGACCAGTGTTACTGTCAATTAAACCATTTATACATTAATTAAAAAAAAATCAACCAATACAAATTGAGCATAAAATTTAAAAAAAAAAAACAATGACATTTCCACAGACCCATATTTAATATACAACCTCATGAATATTGCACTTTTCCTATTTAAAAACATTCTAAACATAAAATAACACTCATAATACAATTAATTAAAATATTTAAAACATATAAATAAATAATTTCATTTATATTTAATGAGTGAAGAATAAATATATTATCATGGACGCATTAAATTAATCAAATGCATTATAAAAAAAGGAAATATTGCCATCTACTGGCCAAAATTTTGATTACAACCAAAGTTTTTAAAGTTTTGCAGATCTTAGTTTCAAAAGTGGCAAAATATTCACAATTATTCAGTCCAGGGAAGTTGCCTGCATCCAGTGTGAACTTGCCACAACAGTTCCCTGAATTCTATCCTCTCTTCCCATGGGCCCCACTCATGCCATTCTTAATCTGTTCCAGAACAAGGAAAGAGAATTCTGCTTTTGTAAAGGACTTAGTATGTTTATACAAAGCACTAGTTTCCTTCTTTACTGTGATGTCATATTTGTGTTTGTAGATCTTTATCCTTAACATTCTTTCGGTTTTCCCGACATAGAAGGATCTACATTCTGAACAAACAGCCAAATAGACTATTCCTTTAGTCTCGCAATTATAATAGTCTCCACTTTCAATCCATCTTTTCCTGCTCTCTAGGTAAATTTTACCCGTGTTCATAATGTTCACACATTGAGAGCAGTGCCCACACTTGTATGTCCCTAATCTTCTTTTGTTATGGGTGGGTTTATTACTCCTATATTCAAGTATGTTCTTAAGGCTCTGTGAATTCTTATAAACTATCCTAAAAGGGAGGTTAGGTATTTTATCCAGGTCTGAACGTGCCACAAATCTGTTCCACTCTTTTTTGAATATTTTTTGGTGGTATCATTCAAGGCATTATACTCCAAAATTATTGCTTATTTATAGGCAGTATTTTCATTATTTTTAATCTTTAATGTTTCACTGCCATTAACTTGTTCCTTAAGTCCCTGAATGGATTTAAACCTAGTACCTCTTCCTTCTAAAACCTCCCCCTTAATTTTATTTATAAATTCCAAAGGGTACCCTCTCTCGGTAAACATCTTTTCCAGCAAATTACACTCCATCCGGAAATCAGAATCCAGGCTTCTCATACGACTCCCCCATACAAATTGACCCTTTACAATGTTTTTCTTACAGTGTGGGGGTGGGCACTCCGATAATGGAGAAAAGAATTACAAAATGTAGATTTCCTGAAAATCTTAGTTTCAAACTTATTATTCATTTTATACACCTCTACATCTAAATATTGTAGGCTTTCTTTAGAAACTTTATGTGTGAAATTCAGGAAATCGGTGGTACCTTTCATGTAATCCATAAATTCTACAAACTTCTCCTTACCTCCCATCCAAAAAATAACTATGTCATCTAGGAACCTCCGATAGAGGTTCCAACAGGAGGTGTATTCAGAGTTTAAAATATATTTTTCTTCCCATTTTGCCAATACTAAATTGGCATAAGTGGGGGAACATACCGCCCCCATTGCCACTCCTTGAATTTGCTGGTAGAATTCCCCATTGAAACAAATAAAATTATACTTTAGTACCATATCCATTAAAGCCACACACAATATTTTATCATTATGAGTTAACTCCTGATCGTCAAAAACAATCTCTTCAAACATTTCCATGCCTGAGGAGTAAGGGATACAGGAAAATAGGTCAATAATATCTATGGTTACAAATAGGAGATCTTCGTGATAAAGTTCATCTGATACTTCCCTCAAAAGATCCCATGAATCTTTTAGAATGACTTCCCTTTTTACCCACAAATGCTTTAATTTTATATCAACATATTTACAAGTGAGTGGGTTTTTGACCCATCAGCCGAGACTATGGGTCTCAAAGGTGGGTCCCTCTCATTCTTATGAGTCTTTGGGATCCCGAAAATTGTTGGTACCCTAGGTTTGTCAACTTTCAAGTAGGAAAGAATGCAGGCAACTTCCCTGGGCTGAATGATTATGTGTCTATTTTGCCACTTTTGAAACCAAGATCTCCAAAATTTTAAAACCTTTGGTTGCAATCAACATTTTGGCCAGTAGATGGCAATATTTCCTTTTTTTATAATGCATTTGATTAATTTAATGCGTCCATGATAATATATTTATTCTTCACTCATTAAATATAAATGAAATTATTTATCTATATATTTTAAATATTCTAATTAATTGTATTATGAGTGTTATTTTATGTTTAGAATGTTTTTAAATAGGAAAAGTGCAATATTCATGAGGTTGTATATTAAATTTGGGTCTGTGGAAATGTCTTTTTTTTTTTAATTTTATGCTCATTTTGCATTGGTTGATTTTTTTAATTAATGCATAAACGGTTTAATTGACAGTAACACTGGTCATCTGAGGAAGTCTGATTACGGAGACGAAAATACGTGTACTGCAAAGGCGTTTGTGTGCTTTTTACCTGTGAAGTTTCATGTGTATTTAGAATAAAATTCAGCTTGGAAAACTACCTCTGTGTTTTACTCTATGCTACAGACACTTTTTGATTGTTTTCTTAAGCTACAAACATGTTTTTCATTTTGTTGAGCAAGCAATTAGGCTTGAAATGTACATCAAAATGACAAAGGCCATGAAAAATACTAAACTTCTTATATTAAAAATTTTATTTTATTTTATTTATTTTACATTTGTTGACCGGGCTAGTCTATCTGGATATATATCCAATTTCAGTAGAGGCCCGGGGAGAAAAGCTCCAGTAATTATTACAAGGTTTAAAAAGGCGTTACAATAGAAGTTATAACAAATATAATGCTAACAGCAAACCAAATGGTATTTTATTTATTTATTTATTTTTTAAAGATATTTTTTCCATTAGTAAATGTTCTTGGTGACAGCCAAGAAGTCCACTGAAGGCAGTTAGTCAAGGAAATTATGTGCATTCTGTTCTGAGTGAAAATTACAAAAGTACTTCATGCATCTGGAAGTCATTAGCTGTTTTTTTTTTCTTTCTCCTTGCTGCAAGCAATTAATCCTAGGAGTTCTACACATTCTTTGCTAAGGGAAATGCAACAGTTAAGGGTACAATGACAAGCAGTTTAGTGAAAAAATAAAGTCTGCTATTATGAGATGTAAGAGATTGTAGCCTCCCCAGCAGACTTTATACTTTAATGCATTTAATAAAATACTGTACAATTTATTTTATTTGATAGCAGCTACTACACTTTCAAAAGTTGTTTTCGGAAAGCATATATACTGTTTTTCACATTTAGGAGGAGAAGAGAAATAAGAAAAGAACAGACTGCAATCAGTTGTTGTTGTGTCTTTCGGCTTTTCCCGGTTAGGGGTCGCCACAGTGGAACTCCGGTCCGCTAATGACTGGCAGTAGATTTTTTACGTGCCGAGTTGCTGGCCCTGACGCACAACCTTCAATGAATTCACGCATGTCTCCACACAGAAGACACTCTAGCTGAGAATCGAACAGGACAAAGTACAGTTGTGTACCTACCATAAATGCAGATGTTCGAGTGTATTCACTGTTGCAGTCATTACTCTTGGGTTATCCTGCTGGCAGGCTACCCGCAGTCGGCCTGAATTCCAAAGTCTTGGTCTGGCGTCGGTTGCTGTCGCCTCTCCCCTGACGTCAGTGCGCCAGGGGTATAAAAGATGCAGCAGACGCCATTTTCTTCAGTTTTTCTTGCCCCAGATGTCAGGTGCCCCCAAAAGGGTAGGCTAAAAAATTATGCCAATAAACATGCATGCACTAAGGTAATCATTTCCTTCATCTACAAACAAATACACCACATAGGTTGTATAGAATAGAGAAGTACAGATAAGACCCAGCAAAAGAAAGGGGGATGGTGGGAGGGTAACCTGGACTGCAACAGTGAATACACTTGAACATCTACATTTATGGTAGGTACACAACTGTGCTATGTCCATCGTGTTTCACTGTTGCAGTCATTACTCTTGGGTTGAATCCCAAAGCTGAGGATGGGTGGCTGGGGCTAAATAGGATTAGGAGAGGCTATGAGGCCCTGCAGAATTGCAGTGGCAAAGCCTGCTCTGGATTTAGAGTAGAGAAGCAAGTGGTAGTGTTTTGTAAAAGTGTGCATTGAACTCCAAGTTGCAGCCTCTAAGATGTCTTTGGTTGGTACTCCTCTGAGGAAGGCTGCTGCTCTGGTTGAATGTGGCCTAATGCCCTTAGGCACTTATTTTCCATGTTGTGAATAGCAGAAATGAATGCAATGGCCTATCCATTTTGAAATAGTCTGTTTTGCGATAACCTTTCCTTGTGATCCTGCAGCATATGCCACTAAAAGTTGCTCAGTCTTTCTGAAAGCTTTAGTTCTGTCCAAGTAGAAGCATTGCTGTCTGTGTATGTCCAAAGAATGCAGAATTCTCTCACCCTTGTTCTGTGGGCTTGGATAAAAGGTAGGCAAGTGAATGGTTTGGTTAAGGGCCACAATGGACACCACCTTAGGCATAAATGTCGGGTTTGTCCTCAGAGGAGCCCTGTCTGGATGGAAAATGATAAAAGGTTCCACAGCCATGAGTGCCTGTAACTCAGAGACTCATCTTACAGAGGTTATTGCTAGGAGCAGAGCTGTTTTCCAGGATAAGAATTTTATATCAGCTGTTGAGGCTGGCTCAAAAAGAGGCAATGTGAGTTTTTCCAAGACATAATTGAGGTCCCATGCAGGTATTGGTGCTCTCCTTGGAGGTCTTCTGTTTTTGGCCCCTCTGAGATACTGCCTTATTAAAGGATGAGAAAAGATAGGTGGTTCCGTATTGTAATGGGCTGAAATGGCAGAGGCATGGATCTTAACTGATGAAAAGAATAGGCCTTTGTCCAGCATCTCAGTTAAGTATTGTAAAATCTGAGGAATATTTGGTACGAACATGTCAATTCCTTGTGCCTGGTTCCAAGCACAGAATCTCTTCCATTTTTCTGCATACAATTTTCTTGTACTGGGCCTCCATGCCTCCAAAATAACATCCATCACAGCTTTGGAGAGAGGAGTGCTCTGAATGGCTACAGTATCCGCCATGCTGCCAGATTTAAGATCCTGAGTTGGCTATGCAGGATCCAATTGTTTTGTTGGGTCAGTAAGTGAGGAATTTGAGGCAACGTCCAGGCTGGACCTTGAGACAAGTTCTTTAGGATTGGGTACCAGTGCTGGCGTGGCCAGTCTGGGGCAATCAGTATAATTTCTGGCTTCTCTTATCTGGCCTTTAGGAGTACCTTGGGGAGGAGAGGCAGTGGAGGAAAGGCATATGCTGTTAGGTTTTTCCAGCTGAAGGATAAGGCATCCACTTTCCATGCTTGCTTGTGATAAGTCCTTGTGCAGAATCTCTAGTTGGCAGTTGTGAAGGGAGGCAAATAGATCTATGTCTGGGCATCCCCATTTCCTTGTTATCATGCTGAAGACTTGTGATCCAGTTTCCACTCGTGGGGATCCATGAGATTTCTGCTTAGTTCGTCTGCCAGAGTATTTATCTTTCCTGGCAGGAATTGCGCTTGCAGGTGAACTTGATAAGTCAATGCTGTGTCCCACAAAGTCAAGGCTGGTCTGCAGAGGGGGTAGGAATGTGTGCCTCCCTGTTTGTTTATGTACCGCATGACTGTAGTATTGTCCGTCTTTATCAGTAGTTGTCCTGGATGAAGTAGATCCTTGAAAGCTGTAAGGGCATTCTGAACAGTTAGCATCTCTTTTCGATTGATATGAAGATGCATCTGGCTTGCGGGCCATGTGCCCTGAATACATTTTCCTGCCATGTGGGCCCCCCAGGCATAATCTGATGCATCCGTTGTTAGTGTCTGCCTGGCTGTGGGTAAAGTGAATGGCTGTCCCTTGTTGTGGTGACAGGCCTGTGCCCACCATCAAAACTCTTGTTCCAGGCAGGGAATGAGGGTAATTAATGTTTCCAGGCTGTGGTAATGTTGAGTCCAAACACTTTTTAGATAACACTGTAGTTTCCTCATATGCAGTCTGGCATATGGAATTAGCAGAATGCAGGATGCCATGAAGCCCAAAGCCTGCAGAATTTTTCTTGCAGATAACTGGGTCTTTGTTGCCAACATTTTGAAGTAAGAAGTCAGTTGCCTTTGTCTGTCTGGCATGAGATAAGCCATCTGGGCAGTTGTATTTAAGCTTACACCCAGGAATATTATCTCTTGAGAAGGTAGTAGTTTTGATTTCTTTTCGTTTACTGTGTACCCTAGGCAAATTAGTAATCTTTTTACAAACGCCAGATGCATTAGTAGAATGTCCTTGTTCTCTGCTTGAATAAGGCAGAGGATATATCTGAATTCCTCTTTGTCTGCAAAATGCAATTACTAGTGCCAGGCATTTTGTGAAGACCCTGGGTGCAGTAGATAAGCCAAAGGGCAGTGCAGAGAATTGGTAGTGCATTGAGCCAGCTATGAATCTGAGGTATCTTCTGCAAGATTGTCTGACTGGGACATGCAGGTATGCCTCTTTTAGGTCCAAAGTTACAAGCCAAACCTTCTTGCCCAGCATGGGCAGAAGCTGCTGCAGAGTCAACATTTTGAATTTTGGGACATCCAGAAATGTGTTTAGAATAGGCAGGTCCAGTATTTGTCTCCAGGCTTTGTCCTTTCCGGGTACCAAGAAAAGTCTTGAGTAAAAACCTTGTCCCTGCTATTGCTGTGGTACTCGCTGAATGGCCCTCATGTCCTTGAGGGATGAAACTTGCTTTTGTGCCTCTGCCTACTGATTGTGTGGCAGGTCTGGCATACCTTTTGCCCTTGGCAGGGTGTGAAAGTGGAGCCTGTTGCCCTGGGACACTACATTCAAGACCCATTTGTCCTGGGTGATCATGTGCCAATTTTGTGGAAAAACTGCTAGTTTTCCCCCTAAGGAGCTGCCAAAAGATAAGTGCTTGGTGCTGGCAGAGGAAAGTCATTGGAACTGTTTCCTGTATGGCTGTGATTTGTCTTCTCCGCTTTTGGAGGTAGAAGCACCCCATTGTTTAGGCCTGTATGAGCCTTGGGGCTGGGATCTGCCTCTGGGGCGTCTGTATCTGCCTCTTTGTGGCCTGTCTGACACTGGAAAGGACCAACTCTTTGTAGGCCAGTTCCTGCTAAATCTGGGTGGCCGCACCTGTAAGAAATCCTTAACTGTCTGCATATATTTCGCTTTGTCCTCCATTTTCTTCAACACCTCTTCTCCTTTAACATCAAACAAAGAATCATGCTGCAATGGAGCATCTAATAATTTTGCTTTAACATGATCAGGGAGATTCTGTTCCTTTAACCAAGCATGCCTCCTAATGACAGAACCCGTAACAGCGGCCCTGCAAGAGGCCTCCAGAGAATCAAAACCACATTGCAAAGTATGCTTTCCCACTTGTTCAGTTGCATGCAATAAATCCTGCATTTCCTTGTTTTCTGCACATTCAGAATTTGTTAACATTTTCTGTTTAAACAGTAACATTAAGTATTGCTGATATTTAAGCATATGAAAATATTTAAGCATTGACAATTTAAAGCCCTCACAACCAAGGTAGCAGAAGTGTAAACCTTTTTCCCCCATTTGTCCAGTGCCCTTAAATCCCTATCAGAGGGGGTAGGGTTTTTTGCAGTGGAAGCCTTGATCCCTTTGGGACCTTGAGAAATAGTTTCTGGGTCAGCAGCAGGGTTTTTATAAAGAAATTTATGTGAATCTGGAACCCTGTAGTATCTGTCTGGCCTAACAGGTGCAGGGGGTAAAGAGTCAGGAGACAGGCTGGACTCTGAAAATACATCATCTACAATGTCTAAAACAGGGGGGAATAGCAAGAGGCCTGTGCTGAGGTAGTAAAAGAAAGTCTCTGAGCCTTTTCTTAGATTCTGAGTAGTCTTGGCTCTCTAGGTGGAAGTGCTCCCTCAAGGTATGCAGGTTTTCCCCAAAGGAATAATCCTCAGGAGGAGAGGCTGAATGGATAGATTCTTCATCATCAGAATCCTCATATGGTGGAAGAAAGTATTCCTGTTCAGAAGAGGAGTCAGAGGAAATGGAAACCTGATCTGAAGATTCATATTCTGTCTCCTGCCTAGGCCTCTTATCAGGAGGGGGATGGGAACCCCTGATCAAAGTAATTAGGTCTTCGGCCATTTTAAGCATCTGTTTTTTAGGCATGGAGGCCTGTCCATGGGCTTGCTGCACTTGTTTCTTTGTCTTTAGTGGTGCTTTAGTCTTTGCCTTTGAAGCTGTAGTCAGTTTTACATATAACTGTGTAGGCCTGAAAACACCCTCAGAAGCCGATGCCTGCTCAGCGACTCTGGACCCATCTGAGGGAATATTTTCCAAGTGTCCAATACCTTGAGTTTCCAGCGGCCTAGTCTGCTCCACGTGGGAGTCAGAAGCGGCCTGTGGCTCTGAGGTAGCGGGCGTCAGGGGCTGTGAAAGTGCCTCACTGAGAACAGGCTTAGAAGAAGCCTCGTCGTCAGTTTTGGACCTCGGATGCCTGTCCTTTTCCTTGCGTTTCTTGTGAATTACGGTAGTCGGATGGCTATCCGACGACATCGTGTAATTAAATCTTCGGCCAAAGTAATGAAATGCAAAATCATACCGACGCTTAATAGTGTGTTGGTTAAATCTAGCACAAAATTTGCAATTAGCAAAGTCGTGATCAGGGCCTAGGCAAGGAATACAATAAGAATGGAAATCCTTATGAGGTATTTGCTTCCCACAAGAAATACAATTATTAACTTTTTCTGACATCGGTCTGGAGCAAGAAAAAAGTTTCCCCAATTGGGTACTTAGCTTTAAATGAAGACTTCGGATCAGAAATTCGAACACGAAAATCTCAGGAGTCGGCCGACCGGCACTTACGAACTGCTTCTGCTTCAGGCACTGCGTGGCAAGAAAGACTGAAGAAAATGGCGTCGGCTGCATCTTTTATATCCCTGATGCACTGATGTCAGGAAGACCAAGACTTTGGAATTCAGTCCGACTGCGGGTAGCCTGCCAGCAGGATAACCCAAGAGTAATGACTACAACAGTGAAACACGATGAACATCGTCTTACTGTGAGGCGACAACGCTACCGCAGCACCACCACCACAGTTTTAACAGATTGCAATCAGTATAAGTGGGAAATTAGGCTGTAACATGCGCTTTAGCATGGATAACCTTAGTTTCATATTAGGTTATTCCTGCAGCTGCTGATTTGGGGCATTTTTCCTACATGAAGGGTAAAACGTCATTTGTTGAAAGTGTACATAGTTTGATGTGCTTATTCTAAGTTAATATGGGAAGAGTGTTTCCTGAAAATGTACTTAGCTTTTGTTAGCAGGTTTTCATTAAAGCAAAAAGTCTTGAGAAATGAGACATACGTTCAAATTGAGATAGGAAGGAACACTTGTACAAAAATCAGACTGTCACACATTAGTGTGTGCATGTAAGAAAAATGTGGGAAAAACACATTCATAAAACTGTCATGTATAATAAGTGGAAATAAAGTACAGTTGTGTACACTTACCATAAATGTAGATGTTCGAGTGTATTCACTGTTGCAGTCCTAACAAATGGGTCATCTGGCTCCCGGTAGCCCTCAGTCGGCCAGAATACCAAAGGTAAGTAAAAATGATGTCGGTTGCCGTCGCGTGTAAAGGATGTCAGGGCGTCCGATACAAAAGGAGGCAGCCGACATCACTTCCTCAGTCTTTCTTGCCATTATAATCAGAAGCCCCCAGAAAAAAGGCTAAGCCAAATGCCAGTTTGTCAAATATCAAATTCAGCCTGTACCTCAGGAAAAAAGAATAGGAGAGGATCAAAAAAGGCGGAAGGAGGGAAGGAAACCAGGACTGCAACAGTGAATGCACTTGAACATCTACATTTATGGTAAGTGTACATAACTGTACTATGTTCATCATGTTTCACTGTTGCTGTCCTAACAAATGGGTTGATTACTAAAGCCCAGTGAAAAGGGAGGAGGAACCAACAGAATCAAAGGCTGTAGATAATGCCCTGCAACGCAGCAGTGGCAAACCCTGCCCTGACTCTGGAAAACAAAAGCAAATTATAATGTATTGTGAAAGTGTGAACAGAAGATCAAGTGTCAGCTTCCGAAATATCTTTAGTAACGACACCCCTTAAAAATGCTGCAGAAGTGGAAGCTGCTGTAGTTGAGTGGGTCCTAACCCCTTAAGAATGAACCTTGCCATGAAAGGAATAACAAAAGTTGATGCAATATGCAATCTACTTGGAAATGGTTTGCTTAGAAATAGCCTTGCCCTGAGCTCCAGGGGCAAAACTGATCAATAACTGAGCTGATTTCTGAAGGTCTTTAGTCCGGTCCAGGTAAAACCTGAGCTGTCTGTACACATCAAGAGAATGCAGGATCCTTTCACCTTTATTTCAAGGATTAGGAAAGAAGGTAGGAAGGTGCATGGACTGATTAAGAGTCAAGCTAGAAACCACCTTAGGCATAAAGGGGAATGGTTCTCAAGGCGACCCTGTCTAGATGGAAAATAATAAAAGGCTCTACAGCCATCAAAGCCTGCATCTCAGAAACCCTCCTTGCTGAAGTTATAGCCAAGAGGAAGGCAGTCTTCCAAGAGAGAAACTTTAAATCTGTAGAGGCAGCTGGCTCAAAAGGAGGAAGAGTGAGTTTCTTCAGAACAAAATTAAGATCCCAGGCTAGAGTTGGTGTTCTTCTGGGAGGTTTTAGATTGCAAGCACCTCTGCAAAACATTTTCATCAGGGGATGAGAGAAAATGGGCTGTTCAAGAGAACAATGAGCAGAGATGGCTGAAGCATGGATCTTGATAGAGGAAAAAGAAAGGCCACCCTGAAGCAAATCAGCCAGGTATTCCAGGATCAGAAGAAGGGTAGGTTGAGAAGCAGACACCCCTCTAGCCTGCATCCATTGAGAGAACCTTTCCCATTTGCCAGCAAAGGATTTCCTAGTGCTAGGCTTCCTGGCCTCCCTCAGCATGTCAACCTCCTGTTGGGAAAGGGAGGAAAAAAAGGGAAGGAGTCCTACAATGAGCCATGCTGCCAAATGGAGAGAGTTAATATGAGGATGTAGAATGTTTCCCCTTTCCTTTACCAAAAGATCTGGCTTCAGAGGAAGATGCCAAGGAGGAAGATGGGAGAGACTGCAAAGCAGCAGATACCAATGCTGTCTGGGCCAGTCCGGAGCTATGAGAATAGTCCTTGGACATTCGTCCCTGATCTTCACTAATACTCTGGGAGGAAGAGGAAGAGGAGGGAAGGTGTACACTGATAGCAATGTCCAAGGGAAGGACAGAGCATCCACTTTCCAGGCTCTGCTGTGCTGCAGTCTGGTGCAAAACAGAGGTAGCAGATGGTTGTCTGTGGAGGAGAAAAGATTCACCTGAGGAGTGCCCCAATGTTGAATGATGCTGTAAAAAGACTGCTCTGTTCAGCTGCCAGTCATGAGGATCCAGGGTCTGCCTGTTCAACTGGTCTGCCAAAACACTGAGCCTTCCTGGAAGAAAATGAGCTAGAAGATGCAGGTTCAGGGATTTTGCCATAGACCAAAGATTCATGCTTATGAGAGTCCCTCCCTGCTTGTTGATGTACCACATGACTATGGTGTTGTCCGTTCTGACAAGTAAGGTCCCTGGAGAAAGAAGGTGCTTGAAGGCTAGTAAGGCCTGTTGAACTGCAATCAACTCCTTTAGATTTATGTGCAGGTGCATCTGCTGGGCGTTCCACCATCCCTGTATGCATCTGCCATCCAGGTGTGCTCCCCAGGCATAGTCCAATGCATCTGTAGTCAGAACTTGAGTGGCAGGAGGTGTCCAAAAGGGCATGTCCTTGTTCTGTAGACAGGCTGGTGCCCACCATAGAAACTCCGTCTGCAGAGATGGAAGCAGAGGGATCATCATATCCAGGTCCTGTGTGTGTTGACACCAAATGTTCTTGAGGTACCATTGCAATTTCCTCATATGCAGTCTTGCACATGGAATCATGAGAATACAAGATGCCATGAATCCCAGAGTTTGCAGTTATTTCCTTGCAGGGAGCTGGGACAGGCTTGCCAAGTCCTTGAAATAAACTGAAAGAGTTGTCTGCTTCTCCTGGGTGAGATATATCATCTGGACGGCTGTGTTCAGACTCGCTCCCAGGAATTTTATCTCCTTGGATGGTACCATTTTTGACTTTTCCCTCGTTGAGAGTGTAACACAGGGAAGAGAGAAGAGTCTTTACGAATTCCAGATCCTTTAGTAGCTGCTCCTGAGAACTTGCTTGAATCAGACAACGCCCAAGTATGGGTAAATCTGAATTTTCTTCTGCCTGCAAAAAGCAATGACTGGGGCCAGGCACTTCTTGAAGACTCTGGGAGCAGTAGATAAGCCAAAGGGCAGCAAAGAGAATTGATAATGTTGCTTGCCCACCCTGAAACGAAGATACTGCCTGCAACTTTTCCTGATAGGGATGTGCAGATAAGCCTCTTTGAGATCCAAGGTTACCAGCCAGGAATCCTTTTCTAGCACTGGTAGCAACTGATGCAGAGAGAGCATTTTGAACTTTGGAAACACTAGAAAAGACTTCAGAATAGAAAGATCTAGGACAGGATGCCAGCTGCCTTCTTTTGTTGGAACTAGGAAAAGCCTGGAATAAAAGCCCTGGCCTACCTGTTGAGCAGGAACTGTATCTATTGCTCCCAGATGAAACAAAGACAAAATTTGTTTTTCTACTTCTGCCTTTTGGTTTGGAGGATCATCTGGGAATCCCTTGGGAGCTGGAAAGGTGTGGAAAGAAAACTTGTGCTCCAGGGACACCGTTCTGAGCACCTATTTGTCATTTGTGATAGAGGCCCAGACATCTGAAAAAAGGGCAAACCTTCCCCCTAAAGGACTCTCCAGGCAAGCAAGAACAGGCAGAAGTTGTAAAAGGTCATTGAGAGTGTTTTGATTGAGATGCAGGCTTGGAGCTTCCCACCTTAGAAGAGGAAGCCTGCCACTGCCTTGACCTTTGAGGGGTAGCTGTCTGCCCCCAGAAGATTTTTAACCCCTAGTCCTGGAACGGTTCTGTCTGCTGGTATCAGGAAAGGTCCAACTCTTGGAAGGGTAATTCCTGCTAAAGCGAGGGGGTTAAACCTGCAGAAAATCTTTAACAGTTTACATGGACTTGGGCTTATCCTCCATCTTCTTAAGCACCTCCTCAGCTTTGTTGCCAAAAAGATTGTCTTTATGCAAAGGTACATCCAAAAGCTTAGACTTGACAGGTTCTGGAAGAGGCTGTTGTGAGCTAGGCGTGCCTTCTAATAACAGATCCAGTAGTCATAACCCTACTGGAGGCCTCAAGGATGTCAAAACCACAATGCAAGGAATGCTTCTTGGCCAGAGAGGCTGAATTCAACAAAGCCTGCATTTCCTTACTCTCTGCCAAAAGAGGTACACTTGCAATCTTAGACTTAATAGCCTCCAAGGTGTGCTGTTGGTACTTCAGCATATGAAAAAGGCAATTGGTAGCCCTAATACCTAGGGTGGCAGAGGTATAAACTTGTTTGCCCCACCTATTGAGGTTCCTAGATTCCCTGTCCGAAGGAACAAGATTCCTGGTAACAGTGGCCTTAACTCCTTTAGGGCCCTGAGAAATAACCTCTGAATCTGCCAACGGATTCCTGAAAAGAAATACCTATCAGATTTCCTGGGAGCAGGAGGAACCGAGTTTTGAGACAAGGAATTTTCCAGAAAAACATCATCAACAACTTCCAACACAGGGGGAATAGCCAGAGGCTTATGCTGAGGTAGATCCAGAAACTCCCTAATCCGTTTCTTAGATTGGGTATAATCCTGGCTTTCCCATTTAAAATGTTCCCTAAGGGTATTTAAAGTGTCACCAAAAGAGAAATCCTCTGGAGGAGAGGCCGAAGGGATGGACTCTTCTGCATCTGAATCCTCAAAGGGAGAAAAAGCCTGAGAAAATTCCTCTTCATCAGCAGAAATGCTATAAGAATCCGATCCTGAACAGGACAAAACCTCAGGAGAAACATCCCTACTCCTTTTAAGAGGATGAGGCTGAGAACCCCTAATAAGAGTTAACAAATCATTAGCCATTTTAACCATTTGGGATTGAGGGGAACTAGAAGGAACTGGAGCCTGCCTTTTCACAGGCTTACGAATGGAAGGCTTACCTGCAAGCTTGAAGGACTCGGGAGGCCTGGCAACCGCCGAAGAAACAGGAGTGGAAGAAAGAAGTTTGCTGTCGGAGCGTAAAGCTGAGGCATCAGACCCCAGAGTCAGCTTAGCAGTACCAGCTCCAGCAGAAGAAGTGACCAGAGATGGGTCAGAAGACAAACTGGTGTTCAAAGGCCTAATTGACTCAGACTCAATCAAGGCCTCCGGTTGTACATCTGTGGACTGCAGGTACTGCGAAAGCATCTCACTGGCTCCCGCTTGACTGGCGACCAACTTAACCTCATCCGAGGACTTAGTATTCTGAGGCCTGTCTCAGTCCTTGTCCTTACGCTTTTTCGAAATATCCAAAGTCTAAAAACCGGTGGATGCCATACCAACAAACGTAGGCCAAACTCCGAAATGCTTAGCCAAAATCTTAGCCCGACGATGGATAGTACGCAGATTAAAGGAGGCACAAAGATTACAATTGGGAATGTCGTGATCAAGGCCAAAACAGATAATGCAATAGGAATGAAAAACTCTATGGGGAATCTGCTTTCCACAGGTACGGCAATTATTAACTTTTTCCTGACATTCGTTAAGGCAAGAAAAGGGGATCCCCAACGGGGTACTTAGCTGTAGTAGACTTCAACTCTTTGTAATCGGAAACCAACAAAGGTAAACTGCCGACTGGCACTCATGCATGAAAAGCTTCTGCTTCGGGCTCCGCGGCAAGGAAGACTGAGGAAGTGACTTCGGCTGTCTCCTTTTGTATCGGATGCCCTTATGTCCTTTACAACCGACAGCAACCTATGTCATTTTTACTTACCTTTGGTATTCTGGCCAACTGAGGGCTACCGGGAGCCGGATAACCCATTTGTTAAGACTGTAACAGTGAAACACGATGAACATCAGCTTTTTATCATAATGGCTACTCTATTCATAGGCTCAAGGAATGCAAATGGCTTTACAGGTATTGACAAAAAAAAGATTAAGGAATTATATTAAAGAAATGCAGAGTGCAAATAGCAATACTGCAAGACACATTTGGAAAGAAATAAGCATTTGACAAAGGCTCTTAGAATGGATATTCAGCAGAATATCAGGGCAAAGGAAAAGGGGAGTAATAACAATTAGTAGAGAGGCTCCAACAGTGAGAGAAGAAGAAAAAGGCAATAATGGTAGATTTGTGGTAGTAAAGAGCTACTGGTAAGGGAGTAGGATTATGTTGGCATGTATTTACATTCCACCAAAATTTGCTATTATTTTATTTATTAACAGTTATAAAGTATGGTTACGTGGTGGTGAGCAGGGGTGGGCAGATGGATTAAGTCCCCCCCTTCCCTCTCTTGGTTGTCCTTAGTTTTGGAATAGTTAAGGAATATATTATATAACGGCAGAGCTATTATGAAGCTTAAGAACATTTTGGGAGAAATAATCAGCTTTCAAGTAGGAAATATTACTTGTAGACAAGGACTGCAACTTTTGTTGTAATATTAAAAGATGTATCAGGGGAACCTAGAAGAGAAAAAGAGGGCATATTTCTGAAGAAATCTATGAAAATATTTGGTATGGAAGACATGAATTCAGTAGTAGGAAATCATACAAAATGCATATGTTATTCCTCAAGGTACAATAACTGGGTAGACTGGACAGAAATTATATTTAACAGAAACATATACAGTTAATTGAAAGCTTCAACACACATCCATTAACTATTTCACATCATGCACCAACAAAAATTATTAAAACATAGGGTAATTACATAAAAATGAGATACTGGTGCTTTCCTGCCTACCTGTTATAAAGAGAAGAATCTAAGGAATGAGTACTGGAAATTACTCTAGAGTTATTAGAGAAGACAACAATTTCTTCAGAAGGAATAGCTAGTAAGAGGGATAAATGAAAATGGGAGTTTAAAAATATGGTAGAAATAAAAAAGAAAGATATGATTAAGATACATTAAGAATTATATAGACGGGCTGACAAAAGGGGAATCTCTCAGAACAAGAAGAGGAAAGTACAGTTGTGTACACTTGCCATAAATGTAGATGTTCAAGTGTATTCACTGTTGCAGTCATCACACTTGGGTTATCCTGCCAGGGGTAGCCCTCAGTCGGCCCAAATACCAGAGGCTTAGTATTCGGCTTAGTATTTCTGCGTCAGTTGCTGTCACTCCAGGACTGACGTCAGGTCATTAGTGGCATAAAATCAGGAAGCCGACAGCATTACATCAGTTTTGCTTGCCCCAACTGTCAGGAGCCCCAAAAAGGGTGCTAGGTTATGGTGGAAGAACACCACCAGTAGAAAGTAAATAGCAAAAAATCTACTGTAAGGGGTAAGAAAGAGAGAGAGACAAGAGGGATGGAGGGTGGGAAACCAGGACTGCAACAGTGAATACACTCGAACATCTACATTTATGGTAAGTATACACAACTGTACTATGTTTTTCGTGTTTCACTGTTGCAGTCATCACACTTGGGTTGATTCCCAAAGCTGGAGAAATGGGTGGAGGCAGCCAAGAAGACTGGGGGCTGGCTAGGATGCCCTGCAAGACTGCGGTTGCAAAGCCTGCCCTGGATTTGGAGAAGATAGACAGGTGATAATGTTTGGTGAAGGTATGAACAGAAGTCCATGTTGCAGCCTCCAGGATGTCCCTGGTAGGGACCCCTCTGAGAAAAGCTGCAGAGGTGGAGATTGCTTTAGTGGAATGCATTCTGACCCCCCTTAGGGGGTGGTTTCCCGTGGTGTTTGTAGCAGAAATGGATGCAGTGTACATTCCATTTGGAGACTGCTTGGATATGGCCTTGCCCTCTGCCCATGCTGCAAAGCTGACTAGCAATTAGTCAGTTTTCCTAAAAGATTTAGTCCTATCCAGGTAGAATCTGAGGTGTCTGTCCTCATCTAGAGAATGCAGAATTCTTTCCCCCTTGTTTTGTGGGTTAGGGAAAAAGGCGGGCAAATTAACTGATTGGTTGAGAGCCACACTGGACACCACTTTAGGCATGAACGTTGGGTTAATCCTGAAGGAGACCCTGTCAGCATGGAAAATGATGAAGGGCTCTACAGCCATAAATGCTTGTAACTGAAACTCTTCTAGCGGACGTGATGGCCAGAAGCAAAGCTGTTTTCCAAGAGAGGAATTTTAACTCTGCTGAAACTACAGGCTCAAAGGGGGGTAGTGTGAGCTTTTCCAACACAAAGTTAAGGTCCCAAGCTGGGGTAGGAGCTCTTCTGGGTGGCCTTAAATTGTTAGCCCCTCTTAGGAACTGTCTGATGAGAGGGTGAGAGAAGAGAAGTGGTGCTGTGCTGTAATGAGCAGAGATGGCAGAGGCATGAATTTTAATAAAAGAGAAGGAAAGGCCCCTGCGTAGTAGGTCTGACAGGTACTCCATGATGAGAGGTAGGGAGGGCTGTGCTGTTTCAGCTCCTTCAGCCTGGATCCAGGTGCAATACCTTTTCCACTTGTCAGCATAGGATTTTCCAGTGCTGCAGCATCTGGCCTCAGTTATAACATCCAGTAAATAAGCCTGGCTGCCAGGTTCAGGGTCTGCAATTGTGGATGCATGAATTCTCCATTCTTCTGTGTCAGGAGTGTTGGGATCCTGGGTAGGTGCCATGGTGGCAGGGGTGACAGGTTGTGCAGCAGTGGGTACCAGTGCTGGCATGGCCAGTCTGGGGCAATTAAGATTGCCCTTGGTTTTTCCTCCCTTATTTTGAGCAGTACCCTTGAAATTAGTGGTAGAGGGGGAAATGCATAAATCGAGAGGTTTACCCATTGGAAGGATACAGAATCCACTTTCCAGGCCTTGCAGTGAGGTTCCCTGGTGCAGAATTTGCTGAGCTGGTGATTGTTGTGGGAGGCAAAGAGGTCCACCTTTGGGGTGCCCCATTTCTGGGTTACCATGTTGAAGGTCCTGTGGTCTAGCTGCCACTTGTGTGGGTCTAGCAGGTTTCTGCTTAAGTTGTCTGCCAGAGAGTTTTGGGAGCCTGGCAGGAATTGTGCTAGCAGGATAATTTGCATGGCTGAAGCTATGTGCCAAAGTGTCATGGCGAGCTTGCAGAGAGGATGACAGTGAGTTCCTCCCTGCTTGTTGATATACCACATCACTGTGGTGTTGTCTGTCTTGATCACTAGAGGCCCCGGGGAGAGTAGGGGTCTGAAAGCTGTCAGAGCGTGCTGAACAGTTAGCATCTCTTTTTGGTTGATGTGCAGATATATTTGATTTGGGCTCCAATGGCCCTGAATGCACCTGCCATCCAGGTGAGCACCCCAGACATAATCTGATGCATCTGTGGTTAGGGTCTGGGTGGCGTGGAGTTGTCAGAAGGGGAGACCCTTGTTGTGGATGCATGCTGCTGCCCACCAAAGAAAATCTTTCCTTAGAGTATTATAGGTATGCTAGTTTCCAGGTCCTGAGAGTGTTGACACCAAAGGCTTTTTATGTATCACTGTATTTTCCTCATCTGCAGTTTGGCATGTGGAATTAGTAGAATGCAGGATGCCATGAACCCTAGAGCTTGTACAATTTTCCTTACAGATAACTGGTGGCTAGTTGAGTTTTAGCCTGTCAGGTAGGATTATTTTTCTGAAGTAAGGAATACCATCTGGGATGCTGTGTCCAGGCTTGCTCCCAGAAATACAATTTGAGTGAGGACTAGTTTGGATTTCTTTTCATTTATAGTATACCCCAGGGAGGTCAGTAGGTCCTTTACAAAGGTCAGGTGCTGTAACAGCTTTTCCTGCCTGCCTGAATCAGGCAGTCGTCTAAGTAGGGGTAAATCTGAATATTCCTCTGTCTGCAAAAAGCAATGGCTGGAGTCAGGCATTTTGTGAAAACTGTGGGAGCAGTGGATAAGCCAAAGGGAAGCGCAGAGAACTGAAAGTGCATAGATCCTACCCTGAAACGTAGATATTTCCTACAAGAATCCCTGATTGGGATGTGTAGTTAGGCCTCTTTTAGGTCTAGAGTGGCTAACCAAGCATCCTTGGAAAGCATAGGAAGAAGCTGCTGGGGGGTTAGCATTCTGAATTTTGGTATCACCAGAAAGGTGTTTAAAATTGATAGGTCAAGGATTGGGCACCAGTTGCCCTCTTTTCTGGGTACCACGAAAAGCCTGTAGTAGAAACCTTGGCCATTCAGTTCTGCAGGAACAGGCTGTATTGCCCTCATGGAGAGTAGGGAATTGACTTGTTTTATGCCCTCTGCCTACTGGTTTGGAGGAAGACCTGGGAACCCTTTTGGGGTTGGGAGTGTGTGGAAATAAAATTTGTATAACTGGGACACTATGTTGGGGCCCCATCGGTAGTTGGTAATAGAGGCCCAGTTTTTTTTTGCATGGGAGGAGGGTTTTTCTCCTAGGGGACAAGCAGGTGGGCAGAGGTAAGGGGTGGAGGTGTAAAGTCATTGTGAGTTCTTTCCATAAGGGGGTGGATTAGCACTCCCTGTTTTAGAAGTGGAGGAATGCCATTGTTCAGATCTCTGCATTCCCTGGGACTGCTGTCTGGGGGGGGGGGGTCTGCTTCCCCAAGGTCTTGTTTGAGCTGGCCTGGAGGGGGCCAGAAAGGACCAGTGCTTGGAGGGGTAATGCCTACTGAACCTCGGAGGCTGGACCTGTAAGAAGTCTTTAACTGTCTGCATAGATTTAGCTTCTTCTTCCATCTTTTTAAGACCTCTTTGTTTTTGTTCAGTGGTGCGTCCAATAGTTTTGAATTGACATGGTCTGGCAAGGTCTGCTCTTTAAGCCAAGCATGCCTTCTAAGTACAGAACCTGTGACTGCTGCCCTGCAAGATGCTTCTAAGGTGTCAAAACCACACTGCAAGGTGTGTTTAGTAACTTGGCTTGCAGAATGCATAAGCTGTTGTAATTCTTTACTTTCTGCACAAGCAGGAAAGGTAGATATTTTTTTTGTTTCAGGAGTTCCATGGTATGTTGCTGGTACTTCAGCATGTGGACCTGGCAATTTAGTGCTCTGATGGCAAGAGTTGCTGAGGTGTATCCTTTTTTACCCCATCTGCCTAAAACTCGGGAATCCCTGTCCGAGGGGGTGGGATTCTTAGCTGTGGTTGCTTTTATTCCTTTAGGTCCTTGGGAGATGACCTCTGGGTCAGCAGTAGGATTTTTGAAAAGAAATTTGTGAGAGTCAAGGACTCTGTAATACCAGTCAGGTTTCCTGGGAGCAAAAGGAAGGGTGTCAGGAGTCAAACTGGATTCCATAAAGACATCATCCATAACATCCAAGACTGGAGGAATAGCTAAAGTTCTGTGCTGTGGCAAATCTAAGAATTCCCTGAGTTTCTTTTTGGACAGTGGATAGTCCTAACATTCCCATTGGAAATGCTCCCTTAAAGTATGTAGGGTTTCACCAAATGAAAAATCCTCTGGAGGAGAGGCTGAAGGAATGGATTCCTCTGCATGTGAATCCTCATAAGCAGATAGGGGTTGCATGTCTTCATATTCAGAAACCTCAGAGTCTTCAGACTCTTGGTCAGATAGAACTGCTGTGTTTTCCTTTTAAAAGGGTAGGCTGGATTCCCTTAATAAGCATGACAAGGTCTTCCGCCATTTTAAGCATTTGAGACTGAGGCATGGAAGAAGGTACCTGAGCTTGGGCCGTTGGTTTTTTAGGTGTAGTTCGTACCCTGGGCCTTAGATACTCGGTAGTCTTATAAAGAACTGAAGACTCAAAAGAAGTCGTCAGTTTGTTTCAAGCATCGGTAGTGCGAAGAGCTTCCTTGGAAGCCACTGCCTGCTCAGCAGCTCCAGACCCATCCAAGGTAGAGCCATCTGCAGGATCCTTAGTCAAAGAAGAGTCTTGCAGCATACCGGATTCCGAATGGGTCTCGGTAGTGACCTGTGAATACAACAAAGCAGGTATCAGAGGCTGCAAAAGCGCCTCACTGAGGACTGGTGAACTGGCGACTAGCTTAAAAGAAGTGTCAGTAGTTTTGGACCCGTGCTGTCCGTCTCTGTCTTTATCCTTACATTTTTTCAGAAGATCGGTAGTCGGATGGCTTACCGAAGCCATTTCAGAATACGGAGATCGAGAACGAAAATATTTAGCTACAATAAGGGCCGAATGACGTATAGTTCTGGCGTTGAACAAAGCACAAAAGCAACAGTGAGGGACATCTTGGTCTGGGCCTAAACAGGTTATGCAGTAAGAATGGAAGTCTCGGTGTGGTATTTGCTTTCCACAGGCGAGACAATTGTTAACCTTCTCTGACATCGGTTAGAGCAAGAAAAAAGGATCCCCAACGGGGTACTTAGCTTTAGAAGACTTCAACTTCAATTCGGAAACGAAACTCAGGTAGCGGCCGACCAGCACTCATGCAAAATGCTTCTGCTTCGGGCTCCTCGGTATGAAAGACTGATGTAATGGTGTCGGCTGCCTAATTTTGTGCCACTAATGACCTGACGTCAGTCCTGGAGCGACAGCAACTGATGCAGAAATACTAAGCCTCTGGTATTCGGACCGACTGAAGGCTACACCTGGCAGAATAACCCAAGTGTGATGACTGCAACAGTAGAACACGAAGAACATCAACTGCACCGTGTTAAAGAGAAAATAAAGGAGCATTTGGATAATATGCATGAGTTCAGAATGATTGTCTTGAAGCAACTATGTTTTGAGAACAACTCCAGGACACAAAAACTTTTAGCACAGCAATTTAGGCAACAGAAAGTAGAAAAGGTTATCACAATACTTAGGAAACTTATGGCAAGAAAAATAACAGAGATCCTATTGAAGTATTAAAGATATTTTAGAAATTTTATGAAAATTTGTATAAAGCAGGGAATGTAGAAGCCAAGAAAAAGTACAAATGGAAATATTTATGTACGACTTAAGGAGGATGAGACTCAACAATTAATCATTAAGATAGGAGAAGAGGAGGTCAAAACAGTGATGCATAATTAATTTGTAGGGAAGTCTCCCGGAACAGATGGTATTCTGTGAAAGTTTGGGAGACAGGAGAGATGAGATAAACATCTGGAAGATTTTGTTTAATGCTATTTTAAAAGAAGGGGAAGTGCCAGCATCTTGGAAGACAGCGGTGGTGACTGTATTACCCAAAAACAATAAAGACCCATCACACCCAGCCTCATATATAACCATTTCAATTTTAAACCGTGATACTAGCTAAATGAATGGCAAAGGTGCTGCCAAAATTAATAGATCTGGATTAATGTGGTTTTGTATAGGGGAGGCAAACATTTGACATTAATACAATGATGATCCAGAGGGAAGCAAAATGTAAGAAAATACCACAGTTGTTGGTGGGTCTTGGAGAGAGAAAGCATTTAACAGAGTATGTTGGGATTTTATGTGAAGGGAAATGGAAGCATTTGAATACCTTTATACAATAATAAGGTTAACTAGGAGGATGTACAAAGGATTGAGGGCAAGAATTAAAATGTGGGAGTTCCACTCATCAGTCTGAACAGAGGAACTAGGCAGTTGTACCCTCTTCTTTTTTATTATTTTTATATTTAGAACTACTGGCAAGGAAAATAAGGGACTGAGAAATTCAGGGATATAATTGGCATAGTAAATCAAGAAAAGTTGACTTTAGTGCTTGTTTGACTTGCTTTCTCTGCCTGACTGCAGTTGATCTCTGCATTTGAGTTTGGATTAAAGTTATTCATTTAAAGGTTTGGCTACTTCTATTATTTTTACATATATATTTTTCTTATATAGCATTTAATTTTGTTTTCAGTTCTTTGTTCTTTTTGGAGTTATAAGAGGTCTTGGCTATGGTCAGTTATTACAAAATTCTTTTGCAGACTGATTAACATCCAGCTAATTAGTGGGAGGAGCTGAGATATAGCATTCCTCATTTAAGTACAAATATTTAGTGGCATCTTTACTTAGCTGCAGTTTTTGTTTGACTTGCTGTTCTCTGCCTGATTATTGTCGATTTATGTCTGTATTTAATTTTTCCCATCCAGCCGTCCTGCTGCTGTTGTACCTACAATCTTAGTGGCTTTTGAGTTGCCTGCCCCTAATATAAATCTGATTTTGGACACTCCTCCCAGTCTCATCTCATCAGCTCATCATTCTACTGAGCAGCTGAGAAATCAGCTGGGAAGGCTCTCCCCCTAGTCTCTTAAACTTGAATTATCTTCTATTTTGTACCTTCCCACTTACAAAGCAATCTGCACTTTATTCAGCTGTTTTACTGTATCTATGCTTCTTCCCACTTTATTTAGCTTTTTGCTGCACATTTTTGAAGAGTACAGTTGCATTTAGTCTGCTGCATGTTACTGCTTGTTAGTAGCCTGATTACACTGTAACTGTTACTCTAAGCCTTTTAGTTTTGATTTAAGCACTTGGGCTACAAACTAGTTATCTTACATAAGGAATATTTGTGGTCAACACTCTTGTGGCAGGAACGGTAGTTTACACCCTTATGAGTTGGGAATTGGTGGTTGAAGGCCTATTGTGCCTGTTAATCTAAAACTGTTTTAGTTCTGGTTTAAGTGCTTGGGCTCTAGGCCAGATATTTTACATTAAGAAGGTTTGTGGTCTACAGCCTCTCCTCTTCTGAACTGGGAATTGCTGATGAAGTCTTACAGTGCCTGTTATTCTAAGTGTCTTTGTTCTGATTTAAGCATGGGGTTCCAATCCAGTTATTTTACATTAGGAAGGTTTGTGGTCTACACTCTTATGGCATTACTGTCTAGACAATTTTTCTTAACTACTAGAGCATCTAGTTTGTGCACAGCTGAGTGTTGCTCATCAAGTTGCTTGTCTTACTGACCTACTCAATATTTAAATGTCCCTCATTCCTTCCTAGTAGATCAGTAGCCATGAAAATGTGCTTCTGACTCTCTCTGTGGCTAGTTTGGTTGAGAGGGGTAAATCGGAGACATTGTAGTAACTGCCTCATGTACACTGACAACCCACTTATGCTTAGTAAAAGAGATACCTGGGGTTCAATAAACTGCATGTAGGCTTAGCGCGAACCATACACAGAGTTTACATTTTTGCATGATAAGCAACAGCACTAACTGCATATGCATGCCGCTCATCATGCTTACATGGAAACAAGCGAAGTTTCATGCCCAGCAACACTGTTGCTGGCCACGAAACAGTGAAAGCAGCAAAAAGGCATAAAACACAAGCAGACAAGTTTAACTACTGGCAAACATGTTCTACGAGAATGCGTGGACAGTCACAATGACTACCAGGGCTAAAATTAATGTAATGAATGCAGTAATAAGAGTACTCAGTACAATGTACACTACATGTATATGACATACTGAAACAAAGGTTTTGTGATCATCAGGGGTACATAAACTGTAGTATAAATACACTAGTCTAGGGAAGTGTGTTTACTGAAAAGTGCCACAGACATGAATGGTAGGAATGAAGAAAGAGGAAGAGGATACATGAAACTTGGTAATGCACACCAGATAAAGGCATGTCAATGTACATACACACCCCAAAGACAAGTTAGTAGCATAAAAAGTAATCACATATGTACATAATTTATAGCACATACTGCTATTTACACCTGCTGTGTGGGTATATTCAAATCATCACACAGTTATTATGTATTATGTGACTGTCGCAAAAAGTGACATATCAGTGGAGATAATTGGTTATGATATAAACACCCTGACATGATCACTAGGGAGGACATTTAGCAAAGACGGTATATACAATAGGGGTATGTGCATAGGAGTTGCTTGAATGCGACTGAAATGTCAGTAAAGGTCTCACCAATCAGACCGCATAGCAACAGGATCATGGAAAACAGTAGACAGAAGCAGGCACAATCATGGACAATATCAGAATAATACCACCATTAATCTGTAACACTGACATAAGATATCCGATTGTGAGTTATTATACAAGTTCTGCATGAACACACTTGTACAACTGTAATGATGTCAGTAATCTATAAGGGGAATAAAGCATGTCTTCCTCAAAAATGACCATTTTTGGAGGTGTTAAGAGGGACACTGTTACACCTGTAGTTTAAATTACGAGCAATCCTGGCTGGTTCAGGGGTTTGCATGACAAATATGCCACAATCCACCCTTGCAAGAATGCCATCAATGTTGTCAATGAGCTGTGTATTTACTGGCTGGATCACAGGAAGAAGTATCACACATGCATCTTGTAGAACACCCTGAAGGAAAGTCTGCACTGTCAACTCCTAATGGTATACATCACACAGAATACATATGTATGACCAAAAAGATGTGTGGAAGCTCACGGTGTCAAAACTGATACATTTGAGTGCATCATCCCTGGAAAACATAGGTATCGGCCATATGGATAACAACACTTACAAACAACACACTATTATCATTAGATTCCCCAAATATGCAGCGTACTGCACTCATCTGCAGCAGCTAATATCAATGAATACTGTCCGCAGCATCTGCAATTGATGTGTGAATTAAGAAGTGATCCGTTACAGTGAATGGTACCAAAATATGTGAGACTGATGGCAAAGTATCAGTATGCCCATGTACACAGAAACTACAGCACTGTAAAGTGTAGCATCAGTGAACAAGTACGCTGTCACTGTGACACTGTTCCCATACCAAATGATATATGAGCATATGTCAAACGATCACTACCACCCTGACATTGCCATGGAAACTCTTATACTACCATGAAATCCTGACAAGCACACATAATTGTGTATGGAATCTATCAAGCAATGTGTAACATGGGTTTCGCAGTTTTAAACAGCTATGTGAATGATGTTCATGCAGGTATAAGCCTATGCTATGTTATGTAATACCAACTGTGTCTATCCATGAGGGACAACAGGAGTACGATCATAATTAGCCATCCACTGATTGCACATGAAGAAGGTCAAGCAATGTCTTTGTTTTACATGACTGGGAAGCTTGTTCCAGAGAAGGGTTAGTGTCTGAGAGATTCATCTATCTCTGCAACATGATTTATTATGTCAGAGGCTCAGTTAACATCCTTGGAACAATTTTCCTTTGTGCAGTTAGCAGCTTGCTTTAACGAAGTACAGCATTTCCATCATTGTCAGATTGGGGACTACCCTGTAGGCCAGGCACAGATCACCCCTTAATAGTCTGTAGGAGATATAATACAGTGACAGGACTTTCAAACTCTCTGCATAAGACTTGTTGTTTATACCATACATCTTCTTTGTGCAATAACTCAGGGGATGTCCCAACTGTTGCAGATGCGTGGTGAGGTACATGAAAAAGGGTGCACTGTCCTCAATTATTGGTGTGATGACAGCTGAGAACAATGGAATTATAATGTCGTTTTATGTGGAAGGCCTGCCAATACTTATGAGTTGTGCTACATACAAGGGATTTGTCACCACTGTGGTCACATGCTGGTGGAACTTCTGATCACTATCTGAGTACCCAGGTCATGTACCACTTAGTCTACTCATAGGGGTGTGTTTCAAAAAGGGAATAACTATGCTTTTTGTTCATTTAGTGTGTCTCCATTGCTCTGGCAACAAACATTTGTGTGGGTTAACACTTTCTGCATTATATAAATAGCGTTCTTGGATTCAGTAATTGTCCACAATTTGCAGATGTCCACACAGTTGTTGTCTTAAGTTTGTCTCGACTTCTGAGAATTAAATACTGAACAGGAAAGGGCCTTGTACAGAACTCTGAGGTATGGTCCTGGTCACTGGACTCTTGCTAGCGGAGAATTCACACACTTCAACAGGATGTGTCCTGTCTGTGATCCATTTGTCTCCCCCTTTAGTGACATAGGTGTTTATGCCCACTTGAGACAGTTTCTCTGTAATACCAGAGTGTGGATTTCTGTCAAATGCCTTGGCCAGTTCAAGTTATGCAGGATGGCAGTCATTTTCTCATGCATGCCCTTGGTGGCCTTCTTGAAGAAGTCAACCAGATTTAACAAACATGATGTAGGCTTAATGAATCAAAATGGGGCTGAGTACACAGTTGAAAGATTACCCGTGTCCTTTCTGGCAAGGCACATGATGACTCTTTGGTCCGTCTCACAGATGAGGAGATTCAAGATTATGGGTGTATAATTCAATGGATCAGTTAATGGTCCCCTCTTGTTCAGACAAATGACTGTTGGTGTACACCCTTCTGCTAAAACACAGGCTGTCTGGAGGCTGTGTTTTAAGTACGGATCCAATTGTGTCTATTAGGTAAGGTTTTAAGTTACTGAATAGGCAAATGGGATGTTGTCATGGCCCATTGATTCCATGGTTCTAGCCTTACAGAGTGCACAGACCAGCTGTTCTCCTGAGAAAATAAGGTGAGTAATGTTTGCATGTATACTTTGGCTGATGGCCAGTTGGAATAGGGGGGGGTGATGTTTAATCCAAACTGTCAGGTATTAGATCGTCTATTTTCTCCAGCTGAGTAAGGGTGCTAGCATCCACAAACAGCTCTGTGCTTAGCTGTATATTCCCCTTAATGTTTCATACTTATTTAAAAAAAATTGTGACAACACCTCCAAATACAACCTTGTGTATGCATCACATGCCACACAGTGGTGCTGTTCACACAGTCATATAACTCTGCCTATGTCACATAATCACGTCAATTGCACATCATATGCCTGTATGTTTTTCACTGTAATGCTGTGTGTGAGCTCCCTGATATTATGGATACATTACAAATGCAGTGGATGTGGCTTATGCAGAACAGTTAGTTACACGAACGCTGATAGTCACACAATGCTGCTGGGAACCACATCAATAATCCTTGGGAACAACAAAAATTGCACACGCACTGAATTCCACAAGGTTGCAACTGAATCAAAACCTTGTGATACATTTGTGTAAATAACATCATTACAACATGTGGATAAAACAAAACTTATGTGCTCATGTAATCAGTATGAAATTACACTGATGTATGTCACATAGCATTTAATGATGGCAGGTATGCACATGCACACATGTGCCATACTGCAGGTGTCACTGTGATGGTTGAATAAGAACTGCATAAAATGTTGATATGCTCCACTACAAAAACACATGCCTTACTAAGCCAACAATATAAATAGTATCATCCTATGTCAGGAGTAGTATCATCTCATGTTAGCAGTTCTCAGGAGGCATATTACTACAGTTGTTTTGGAAGGAACATGTCATCAAATGGCAGCAGCAGCCATCAATACATTACCTCACATCACAGTTTGTCATACCCTCTTGTAGAGCGACCACACATCCACACCACAACATAGCACATGTGGATGTGGATGACAGCAACATCGACATGTGAAATGTTCATAGGGTCATAGGACATTACTAGGCTAACGGCCAACATCACATCCTAGCCATTATTATACCATTTAAACCAAATTCTCTGTATCTATATGATGGAAGACATATATCTTTGTTTGCAATACATACTGCCTTCTCATAACAGAATTAGCAATCACGCATCTAGTGGTCTGGAGATAGCTTGCAGAGGCTCAAGGAAGGTCTCTGCTTCATGATGCATGCATTCCTATTTGAGATGGGGACATCCTCCAGTGCTCTCCAGGAAGGATATTATGTTGCCAGAGGGACAAATGGGATGTTGGATTCATGGGGTTATGTTAAAGGTTCTCCTAAGTGGTAGTTACATGAAAAGAGACTCAAAAGATCATAGAATGACTATATTGTACCACTAACCATACACATAGCAGTTGACTGGGTCTGATTTGAATATTAACCCGTGCAGGTATAGAAGCTGGATTCCATACAATGTAAGACTAGCACCACCATATATATCTGACTTTAACACTGTCATGGTGCACTTTATAGAGGATGATAGCATCGCTGTATGCTGAGAAGATGATGCTGGGAGGAGTGTCTGACATAGAAGTGGAGTCGCATCTTGGTGTAAAATTGTCTCCAAAATATTATTTGAATTAACACACTCAAGTTGACTGCTGTCAGATTAGAACCCTTAACTATCTAGTTGCAGAAGCTGGAGAAAACAGTACTTGCCATTCTAAAATTGTCTCTAGAGTGATTTCTGAATGACAATACACACACAAACACCAGCTGACTGTAGTGAGATTACAACTCCTACCTATCTACAGAGCACAGTACTTAACACAAACACCACTGCACAAGTCTGGCTTTCACACTGGTAGACAACACTTTACAACTAATGACATCAGTAGTGTCTGATGAGAAGAAGATGGTAGTAGGACTATCTTACATGCTGTTCTAAAATGGTCTCAAGAATATGAACTAATTGAACACATGCACACAGACACACACCGCAGTCAGATTAGAACCCCTACCTAACTAAATTCAGAAGACAATACTTAATGCAAGTGCCAAAGCACAAGTATGGCTTTCATAGTGTCAGATAACACATCATAGCTGATGACATCAGCAGTCTATGTTAGGTGGCCTGTATGAAATGGCTGTGTAAACATGTACGACTGTAAAAGTATTCTTCTCCATGAGACTTGACTGCTGATGGTAGGATACTGACTCATGCTCTTCTGACACGCACATACATACACACACACACACACACACACACACACACACACACACACACACACACACACACACACACACACACACACACACAGTAATTGTAATTTAAACCCCACTAACTATTTTGTTTCAATCTGCAGAACACAGTAGTTAATATCTGCACCATCCTCAAAGTATGCTGTTTCCTTCTCATACTGGTCTTTACAGATAATGACATCATCATTATATGATGTAGATAATGCATCCTGTTATGACAGTGATGTGCAAAGTATGAATTTTAGATTTTCTGTTTTGGTTCCCATGTACACATATACTTTAAAAGACAGCTTCTCAGACTAAATGCAATAAGCTGTCAGGAATGCATGTTGCAGAACTGAGACATATGTACCCGTTTCTCAATATGTTGAATACATCACTCACATACATACACACACACACACACACACACACACACACACATACACTTTGTGATCAGCATGGGTGCAACTGTGGATGGACATCTGTTCATATTTGTGATGAACTGATGTCCACATTAAGACATGTATTAAGAATCTCAATGTCTACTGATTCCGTCTTTCTTAATTTCTCTAAGTATTTTGAGTTTCTAATACCACAATGGGAATGGACCCCATTCCTAAGTCAAAGCATGATTAAAGTTCATGAAATCAGTATTGTTTCAATCTTTGATGTTTGCCAGTAATGTGCCTGATAATGGCTCCTCCTGCAATTCATATGGAGTTACATGCATCACTAACATATCCAAGTATGACTGTAAATTATTTTTAAAGGACTCATTCCACCTACTACTATTGGAACTGCCTGTGTGTCCTCCTTCCACATTGCCCTCATTTCTGCCTGCAGATCCTGGTATTTTATGACTTTGTGTCTCTCTGCACATAAGACACTGTAGTCACTGGGTGTAACAATTTCAATGATCAATGCTATGTCTGTCTTAGAGAAATTAAGAAAGGGAGAAAGAGACACAGATTCTTATACATGTCTTAATGGTTTTCTCACATCTATTTTTTTTAACTGTTGGTAATGGGTGATCCCATGTAATACAATCTTCATTTTCTATAATGCTTTGTGGGTCACGTTTCCAGTGTTTCAGCTACTTCAATATTATAATGTTTGCACAATCCCCAATGCAACAGTCTTGCCATATCATTATGCATTTCTGTACACAGTCCTTCTGCCATTACTATACCACAACCAGCAACAAGATGTTCAAGTGTTTCCAATTCTGTTTTACAAAACCTACATTTGTCTCTTTCTCCCACATATTCAATGGACTTTGTATACCAATATATACATAGTCCAGTATTTTGGGTCACCAATATTAACCTTTCGTATTTTGGTTTAAATTCATCTGTCCTTAAACATTCCTTTGTTCAATCCTGATCAACAAGAAGTTGTTCCAAGAGTTTTCTATACTTGCAACTATATTTATGCATTTTCCATATTTCTTGCCTTCTCATCTGATCCTTCACCTCAAATTCTTTCTTTTGTTTTTTGACACATTCAGTTGCTACCTGACTTTTATCAACTTCTGGTTTGATTTCCATTCTCGCTTGACACCAATATGCTTCTGCTAAACTAAGCAGGGAAGTCATCACAGACATATTTTCCTCACATTTTAAAACTTGCACTATGTTTGGGTCTTGTGAGGTCAGCAGATATATATGCAGTCCTACAATTACAGATCTATAGATATAATTAATTTCAAGGAGGCCCACAACTCCTTCAGAATGAGGAATATATAATCTTGGTATGCGATGATTTTTACAAATCATTTGATAAGCATGAAGCATCCTTCTTGTTCTCCTGTCCTACTGATCCAGCACCTTTTGGGGGCCAGTCAACCACTTCAAAACTGCAAGTTAGGACAGAAAAACAAATTGGTTTATAGCTTGGACTTCGTTCCTAGATGTCAATGTTGTTATCAGTATTAATTTTAATCTTCTAAAATGTTCCTTACTAAGTTTTATTCACATTTTTGCATGTTGTATTGTTGATCCTTCATCAATTCCCAAATATTCATACACTCCCTCTTGGCTCAAGTTCTTTATTCATACGCCTGTTCCAAACTGACAATTTCTTGGTGCAGCAACTTTCCTGCTTTAATGGTTGCTTTTGTACTTTTATCAAGATCAAATATATATCATTTGAAACATATTTTACAGGAAACACCTTTATTAAATTATCATGTGTGACACAGACAATTTTACATTTATATAAATTAAAATAAATCATAGCAGCACAATCTCAGTTGCAAACAATATACCCTACAAATTGTGCCAACACAACTGTAGCTGCAAACATTGTACATCACTTTTAATATATCCAGTCAGTGTCAGTCAACCACTGCATAACTCATTCAGATCCTGCTTTCTTTCAAACATCGTTCCTCCTCTGCATGTAGTGGTCCCATTTTTCCTGGGTAATTTACTCCTACACTTTTCTAAAGTTCCCAGTTCCAGTTATTTTATCTCTGTTACTATCTTTGTCACTTCTAGTAAAAGTTGGTTTAGACTTTGATTTCCATTTTCTAGTTCTTGCTTTTTTGAAAGCCATCATATTAGACTCAGCAAGGCCTTACTATGTCTAAGCAATTCCAACTCTGTATCATAGCTCAAAAAAATAATTTCCATAGTCACTCCAATTTGCTTACCCAGCATCTCCAACACAGCAGTCTGCAGGGAATCTTTAACGTCAGCCAACTCATTACAGTCCCTGAAAATATGTTTCCGGTTACCTCTATCTTCCCCATCACATTGCCAACATTTGCTGTCTACCTGAGAAAAGATTCTTTGGAGTCTGCATATGGTTTAAACATATCTATGTAAAGACTTCCAGGCAAAGATCCTAAACCTTCTAGATTTTGATGCATATCTGGGAGGCATACATATATCCCCCACTGTTTCTTTGTGAATTGCTTATCCAATCTTTCTTCCCAATTTTTCTTAACCTCTTCTGGTTGATTCTTATAATTATCAAGCAATATTTTATATGCTCTACTAATTATTCCTTTCTTAATGTCCACTTCTGTTCTAGATTCTACTAAAAACTCTACCAGCGCTGGTCTTTCATTTAGGACCCCCCCCTATTTCTTTCTCTTTGCCTGTACTCTGATATCAATCCTTGATATGGAAGGCAATCTCTCACCTGAAGTCCAGATAAGCTCTTAGCATCTTCCCATTCTATTACCTTTCCATGTCTTGTTATTTGCTCCTAATACTTTGGTTCCTTTGCCACTGCGGTGGTGGTGCTGCGGTAGCATTGTCGCCTCACAGTTAGACGTTGCACGTTCGATTCTCAGTTAGAGCGTCTTCTGTGTGTCGACATGCATGGAGGGCGTTCCTTCGCTGAAGGTTGTGCGTTAGGCCCGGCAAGCCAGCACATAAAAATCTACTGCCAATCATTAGTGGACCAGAGTTCCGCTGTGGCGACCCCTAACCGGGAAAAGCCGAAAGACAGAAGAAGACTTTGGTTCCTTTGCCAGTTTTCTCCAATATATACTCCTGACCCCTCTTGCCTGTTGTCTGTATCCTTAATTGCAGTCGCTCCTATTGGCAGAATCTCCTTTCTCCACTCTCATATTGGCTTAGTTCTTATAATACCTTCTGCTAATTTGTGAATATAATAACCTGCACGATTATTGTTGCTCTCCTTCAAGGTTTGCATCCAAAATCCCAGTCTCTACCTGTTACTTGAACCTCCCCCATGTTTCATCACCTCTTTCCATTTTGAGTTATAGTTTTCTGCTTGTGCTATGTACAGGAGCCTTAGCTGTGTTGCTCTGAAATACCCCCTCAAAATTGGGTAATCCCAATCTGCCCTGTTCTACTGGAAGAATAAGCTTATCCCACTTGACTCTTACTGTCTTAATCTCCCAGATAAATCATCTGCAAAAGATCTGACCACTTGCAGTTGTGCTTTGAGTTCCTCATTTGATGAACTATACAGTTTTAAATCATCCACAAAAAGAAGATGAAAAGTCTTTACACTTTGTTATTTTCTGAGAGCCAAATTGTAGCCATGACCTAATCTGTGAAGTAAACAGCTTAATAAGTTAAGGGCAAGACAAAAGAGCAGCTCTGAGAAAGAGTCACCCTGGAATATCCACCTTTGAATTTTTATCCCTGGAATAATAATTTGTCCTTTATCATGGCTTAACTGCAAAGTGGTCTGCCACTATTTCATGGTTGCTGTAATGTAACTGATCAGTGTAAGGTGTATCTTATACATTTTTAAGCACTCTTATCCATGAATGTGGGATACTGTCAATGATTTTCTGCAGTCTATCCATGCCATACTTGGATCCTTCTCCTTTTTATAGTTTTCCATTATGACTATATTTAACAATAAATGATCCTTTGTTCCATGTTGACTTCCTTTTGTTACCCTTTTGTTTTACTGCCATGATTGAGTTTTTTTCTAAATGACTCTTGGCATCAATTCCAGTGTACAGTTTATATGTTGTCGGAAGGCAAGTTATTTATTGGTCTATTAGTTTTCAAGACAGTTGCAGGTTCGCTCTTAAGTAGGAGTATTGTTTTTCCTGTTATTAGCCAGGTCGGTGTCTGTTTGGGTGTGCACATAAGTAGTTCTTACTCATAGCTAAATCTTCATGTAAAGATGTTAATAGTTAGGTACCACATCTGGGCATAGGGTTTTCCAGTTAGTAGCCTTTCTTAACTTTGTTTCAATCTCACTGGCTGTTATTTCATCCCATTTCATATATTGTACACTTTTTACTTCTACCCATTTAGCATCTTTTGATATTTCTCCAAAATGTATCTATTTCTTCTTTTTTGGTTGTGTTTCAATTCCTTTTGCCTTGTTTTCCAATTCTCTATAAAACTTTTTGGGTCATCAATAAATTGCTTATTTTGTCATTTTCCTTTATATTTATCTGTAGATCTTCTAATTTTCTTCTGCCTGTGTTGAAATTTTTGTTTATTATATGCGATAGTGCATGACAGATCCTGATCTGTTCTGACATTTAACAGAGACACTTCTTGTCTTAATTGCCTTATAGTTAATGCTATTTTGACACTTCCATGATGACATTCGATTTCTCCCATTCCTTTCCTATACTTTCCTGTGCTTTTGTGGTAAGACTTTATCTGTTATTAATTTAGCCACACAGTAATGTATCTTATTTACTTCTGTTATATTGCATGAATTACTATGAACAGTCCTAATTACTATGTTCATTTGTTTTATCAAACATCTAACTTTTTGGGTTTTACTGACTTTCTGTAGTCTATTTCTTTCAATGATCTTAACATGTCTATCCATCTCTAGTAAATCAAGTAAATATTCTCTTATATCATTTTCTTTGAAACTAAGAGCACATTCTTTGTTCTCTATTTCTTGCGGGAATTGTACAGAAAGTTCCAGAGTATCTTTCTATGCCACAGTCTCTTCAGTTTCATCCTGCATCATCCATTGCTCTTTCATATGGAAACTAACTGGCCTATCACTCCACAACACTGACTGCATCAGAGTTGCCACAGTTTCCTGTTCCTACCCTTGCTCTACAACTCCAACTGAATTTTTGCACTGGCTTCCTGTGGAAGGTTCCAAAGTATCATCATATGGCAAATGATCCGACGTTTCCTGCTCCACCGATTTCTCCTTAATTTGGGGATCCATTGCTGTGATGTTATCAGAGTTAGATTTTCTATACTAAATCCTTCACTTTACAGGTAATCCATATCCTCAATTTCTATTTCTTCTCCATTATTAATACTCTTTTTATACTTTTCCACTTTGTTTTCTTATTTTTTGTATTGTAAAATGTTCCATATTCGGATGCCTTTGCCTATATTTCTGTACAAATATCTCTGGTGCTACTCTTTCTGGATTGATCGGTTTGTTTTCTCCTTTGCATAAATACTGCACCATATTAAATCTCTTTCTTTCCCATGTCCATATTTCTTCTTCAGATGTCTCCTGCTCTTCCTGCTTCTCCTTACTTGGGGGACTTGTTTTTCCATCATGCTGTGATATAACTTGAGTTAGACTTGCTACACTAAAGCCTTCATTTCACGGGTATTGCATAACATTAGCTTCTATTTTTTTAACTTCTACTTTTATGAATTTTTTGTTCTACATTCCCTTTTTGTGATCTTAGTTTTGTACTGCAAAATTTTCCATGTCTGGATGCCTTTGCCTGTATTTCTCTTTGAATATCTTTGGGGCTGGTTTTTTGTATTGATTAATTTAGCTTTCTCCTTTGCATAAATATTGTACCATATCAGATCTCTCTTTCTTTTCCATGTCCATATGTATTTTTTACAACTTTCAGAAATCCTCTAGATTTTGTTCTTTATATTTTCACACTTCCTCAGTTGCTTTTTTTTTTCCAAATGGCCCAAGATTTTTTGGTATACTTAATGTTTTTTCATAATTATGTTGTATTAATGAACACAATTTTTTATCGGAAACTTCTGACAGTTTTTCTTTTGCAAGTATTTTTCTTTCCTCTAATTTCTCTCTTAATCTTTCTGTATACCTTTTGTTTGGAAATTTCGGGCTTCTTCCATAATATTAACATTACATAATTTCTTTCTTATCCTCAACAGTCCACTCTATCATCTTTAAGGCTCTTTTTTTAGCCTATCACCTTTTGTGATTTTTGTAGACTACTACTGGCTTCTACAATAAGGGGGCCGCCCTCCCCCTGGGCATGGCCTAGCCCCACTGAAGGAATATTTCTGTGCCTTGAGGATTCTAAACTAATTTTTTCTAGTCCTGGTATCAGTGTGCCTACCAGGATTGAGCACATTTCTTATCCTGGATCTTGTGCACCCAGCTGTATTTTTTTAACCTATTTCTGTCCATGATTATCAGTGTAAAGCTTTAGATGATGTAACAATGCAGTTAAGCTATTTATTTCTGTACTATATTTGACATTTGGGAACTATTACAGACATATCCATTTTCAAGTGCAAGGATGCAGGGCACACCCGAGTCTGAGTAAATATGCATTCAGCTACTAACAAGTCCTTTCCATTTGGATTGTGTTTTTACATGAATTTTAATGGGATGAAAACTAACTGGTCAGTAAATATAGTAATACATGCCAATTACTTCTTTACGTAGCATACTGACGAGCAACTTGTTTGTGTGATCGATGGCAAAGTATTTCTGCATACAAGAGTCACATTTACTGAATACAACTTGAACTTGAGAAGTAGTTATGAATAAATGCTAAGGTGGAACTAGCTGACAAATACTACGGTGTTCATACTGTAGTTCATATTGGAAATGTTGTTATAACTTTTATAACATTAAGGACTGTTGCTATTGCCTTCCCCATTTGCTCAGAGTTAAGTGACAAGCAAACATGGGTCAAAACAGTAATTTTCTATTGGCTCATCTTCCTTCGCGCAAACATGCTAAGTTGTGAGGTGTGGCTGTCAGCACTTTGAACAGTACCAAGTGTAAGAACTACACCCGATGCCTAGCTTTCCCTGTGGCAGTAGGAGTAAGGGCAGTGAGCTCATATTTTGAGTACAAATGACATAGGGTTCAAAATTAGCTCAATCAAATTTTTTACACGTCAGGATGGCATTATATATGCAAATGTTACAATTTCTGCAAATGTAAGAGTTACTGACTATAGTGAAATACTGTATAAAAATGAATATCAGTAAATTGATGTATGACAACAGTACACATATGGATTTGCATTTTTTACACATCAGCAGTCTACATATATGTTAGAGTAAATGTTTCAAAGTACTGTCTTTAAATTGCAGTAACTGTTGTCCCTTTAGCCCAGCGGGTTTAAGCAGCATTGTGTGGAGGCAAATGCACTATGCCATAGCACATAAAGAGCCATTCACCATCGCTTGGCATTGGTGCGCGATGCCAAACTCCACAGAAATGCAGAGGACAAAAAGTGATGGCCTTTATTAAAGATATATTACTTGTACGTGTGGTGTACAATTCTATTTTTTGACCAAATTACAGCTGTAAGTCCAGCTAGTTCAGAGGGGATGGAGGGAGGGTAACCTGGACTGCAGCAGGGTGAACACTCGAACATCTACATTTATGGTAGGTACAAAACTGTACTATGTTCATCGTGTTACCCTGCTGCAGTCATCACACTTGGGTTGAATCCCAAAGCTAAGGATGGGTGGTGGAGTTAAACAGGGTTAGAAGAAGCTAGTAGGCCCTGCAAAACTGCAGTGGCAAAGCCAGCTCTAGTCTTACAATATAGAGGTAAGTGATAGAGTTTGGTGAAGGTGTGCACTGAACTCCAAGTTGCAGCTTCCAGAATATCCTTGGTTGGCACCCCCCTGAGAAGACTGCTGATGTAGCTGTAGCCCTGGTGGAGTGGGGCCTAATGCTAGCAGGTACCGGTTTCCCATGATGCGTATAGCAGAAACGTATGCAATGTCCTATCCATTTTGAAATGGTCTGTTTTGAGATAGCTTTTCTTTGTGATCCTGCAGCATAGGCTACAAAGAGCTGGTCAGAGTTTCTGAAAGCCTTAGTTTTATCCAAGTAGTAACGTAATTGTCTGTGAATGTCCAAAGAGTGCAGGAGTCTTTTATCTTTGTTCTGGGGATTTGGAAAAAAGGTGGGCAAATGAATGGTTTGGTTTAGGGCCACACTGGATACCACCTTTGGCATAAAGGAAGGGTTAGTTCGCAGAGAGACTCTGTCATGATGAAAAATGAGGAAAGGCTCCACTGCCATTAGTGCCTGTAGCTCTGAGACTCTTCTAGCTGAAGTTATTGCTAGCAGCAGGGCAGTTTTCCATGAAAGAAACTTTAAATCAGCTGAGAAAGCTGGTTCAAAGGGCGGCAGTGTAAGTTTTTCCAGAACAAAGTTGAGATCCCAAGTAGGTGTTGGTGCTCTCCTGGGCGGTCTTATTTTCTTAGCCCCTCTGAGGTACTGTCTTAGGAGTGGATGTGAAAATAAAGGAGGATCCGTGTTGTAATGAGCTGAAATTGCTGAGGTGTGGATCTTAACAGATGAAAAGGAAAGTCCTTTGTGCAACATCTCAGTTAAATATTGTAGAATCTGAGGATTGTTTGGATCAAGGGGATTTTGGCCTTTAGCCTGGTTCCAGGCGCAAAATCTTTTCCATTTGTCTGAATAGGTTTTCCTGGTGCTGGGCCTCCTGGCCTTCAGAATGACATCCATAACAGCTTTGGATAGAGGTGTTGGTTGATTGTTTAGGTAATTTGCCATGCAGCCAGGTTTAAAGTCTTGAGCTGGCTGTGTAAAATTTGATTGCCTCCCTGGGTGAGGAATTTGTGGTAAAATCCATGGTTGTCCGTGGGCCATGTTCTTTAGAATTGGATACCAGTGCTGGCGTGGCCAGTCTGGTGCAATGAGGATCATTTGTGGCCTCTCTAATCTGACTTTCAGCAGCACCTTTGCTAGAAGAAGCAGTGGAGGAAAGGCATACACTGTTAATGTTTTCAAACTGAATGAGAGGGCATCCACTTTCCAAGCTTGTGGCTGGAATGTCCTTGTACAAAATTTTTGAAATTGGTAGTTTTGGGGGTTGGCAAACAGATCTATGTCTGGGCATCCCCATTTTTGAGTTATCATTGCAAATACTTGTGGATCCAGTTTCCACTCATGGGGATCCATGATGTTTCTGCTTAGGTCGTCTGCCAATGTGTTTTTCTTTCCTGGCAGGAATTGTGCTTGTAGTTGAACTTGGTAAGACAGTGCTGTGTTCCACAAGGTCATTGCTTGCCTGCATAGAGGGTAGGAATGTGTGCCCCCCTTGCTTGTTGATGTACCACATTACTGTGGTATTGTCCGTCTTTATTATTAGTTGTCCTTGGTGTAAGAGGTCCTTGAAAGCTGTTAGGGCATTCTGTACTGCTAGCATTTCCTTTTGATTGATATGCAGATGCCTTTGATCTGTAGTCCATTTGCCCTGAATGCACTCTCCTGCCATGTGTGCTCCCCAGGCATAGTCCGATGCATCTGTTGTCATAGTTTGCCTGGCTGTGGGTAATGTGAAAGGCTGACCCTTGTTGAGGTGACATGCCTGTGCCCACCATAGAAACTCCTGTTGAAGGCAGGGAATGAGTGGTATCATTGTTTCCAAGCTGTGGCTGTGCTGATGCCATACGCTTTTCAGGTACCATTGTAATTTCCTCATATGCAGTTTTGCAAATGGTATTAGTAGTACGCAAGATGCCATGAATCCCAAGGCCTGCAGAATTTTTCTTGTAGGGCGTTGGGTCTTTGTTGCCATTATTTTGAAGTATTGAGTTAGCTGTTGTTGCTTGTTTGGTGTGAGATAAGCCATCTGGGCCTTTGTATTCAAGCTGGCACCCAGGAATATTATGTTTTGTGAGGGCACTAGTTTTGATTTCTTTTCGTTTACTGTGTACCCTAGGCAACTTAGAAGGTGTTTGACAAATGCCAGATGTTTTAAAAGAATGTCCTTGCTTTCTGCTTGAATAAGGCAGTCGTCCAGGTATGGGTATATTTGAATTCCTCTTTGTCTGCAGTATGCAATTACTGGTGCCAGGCATTTTGTGAAGACCCTGGGCGCAGTAGATAAGCTAAAGGGCAGTGCAGAGAATTGATAATGGGTTGAACCTGCAATGAAGCGGCGGCATCTTCAGCAATTTTGTCTGATAGGGACATGCAGGTATGCCTCCTTGAGATCCAACATTACTAGCCAGGCCTTCTTGCCCAGCATAGGAAGAAGCTGCTGTAGTGTTAGCATCTTGAATTTTGGTACTTGCAGATAGGTGTTCAGAATTGAAAGGTCCAGAATGGGTCTCCATGCTTTGTCCTTTCTGGGGACTAGAAAGAGTCTTGAATAAAATCCTTGTCCTTGCTCCTGTGTAGGTACCTGTTGAATGGCTCTCGTCCATGAGAGTTGTAATTTGTTTTTGTGCCTCTGCCCATTGATTTGGTGGCAGGTTTGGCATTCCTTTTATCCTTGGCAAGGTATGAAAGTGCAATCTGTATCCTTGTTTGACAATGTTTAGGACCCATTTGTCTTTTGTGATGATGTTCCAGTTGTCTGCAAAAAGTGCTAATTTTCCTCCCAAGGCAGCTGCCAAGAGAGATTTGCTTGGTAGTTGGAGGGTTGAGTCATTGTGTTTGTCTTCTGCTAGCTTGGGGCCTGTCTTCACCTCCTTTCTGGGTTGTGGCACCCCATTGACGAGGTTTGTAAGGGCCTTATGACTGACCTCTGCCCCTTGGGCATCTGTATTTGCCCCTCTGTGGTCTGTCAGAAGCTGGAAAGGACCAGTTTTTTGTTGGCCAATTTCTGCTGAAACGAAGGGGTTGTACCTGTAAAAAATCCTTGACCGTCTGCATAGACTTTGCCTTATCCTCCATTTTCCTTAAAACCTCTTCTGCTTTGGCACCAAATAAGACATCCAGCTGTAAAGGTGCATCCAATAATTTTGCTTTAACATGATCAGGTAGGGTTTGTTCTTTTAACCAAGCATGTCTGCGTATGACAGACCCAGTAACAGCTGCTCTACAGGAAGCTTCCAATGAATCAAATCCACATTGTAAAGTATGTTTTCCCACCTGTTCAGCTGCATGCAACAGATCCTGCATTTCCTTGAATTCAGCCTGTTCAGAATGTGTGCTCAGTTTTTGTTTTAATTGAGACATTAGGAATTGCTGATATTTCAGCATGTGAAACTGACAATTTAATGCTCTCATAGCCAGAGTAGCTGAGGTGTATATCTTCTTTCCCCATATATCTAAAGCTCTGGAATCCCTTTCAGAGGGTACAGGACTTTTAGCCATAGAAGCTTTAGCCCCTTTGGGACCCTGGGAAATTTCTGGGTCAGCCAGAGGGCTTTTATAAAGGAATTTGTGTGTGTCAGGTACTCTGTGGTATCTGTCTGGTTTGGCTGGAGCAGGAGGTAGGAAGTCTGGATTTAGACTAGACTCTAAGCAAACATCATCCACAATATCTAAAACTGGAGGGATAACAAGTGGTCTGTGCTGGGGTAGTAAGAGAAACTCTCGGAGCCTTTTCTTAGAATCAGAGTAGTCCTGGCCTTTCCAGTGGAAATGTTCCCTCATGGTATGTAAAATTTCCCCAAAGGAGTAGTCTTCAGGGGGAGATGCTGAGGGAATAGAGTCTTCAGCATCGGAATCTTCATAAGGGGGAAAAGCATAATCCTATTCCACAGAAGAATCTGAGGAAATGGAAACCTGGCCAGAGGAAGCATAGTCCTCCTCTTGTCTTGGCCTTTTATCAGGAGGGGGATGGGAACCCCTGATTAGGGAAATCAAATCTTCATCCATCTTAAGCATCTGTTTCTTAGGCATGGGGCCTTGAACAGGAGACTGATGTACAGTCTTTTTTGGTTTTAATGGAGTTTTTAGCTTAGCATAAGATTTAATGGCGAGTGTAGTCGGTCTGAAGACACCTTCTGAAACCGAAGGTGTTTCTACTGCACCAGGATCACCTTCTGCTCCGGTGTCGGAAGGGCCTAATGAAGATGGTTGCGACGGCCTAGCACACTCCGCTTGAGCATCCGAAGCTGTCTGGGGTTCCATTTCCATGGTTGTCAAGGGCTCCGTAGGTGCCTCACTGAAAACCAGAGAACCGGTGACAGGCCCAGCAGAGGCCTCGGAGTCTGGATTGGTTCAAGGCTGCCTGTCCTTATCCTTGCGCTTTTTATGCATGCCGGTTGTCGGCTGCTCCGACGGCATGATATAATTAAATTTCCTACCAAAGTAATGTTGTGCGAAGTCAAAACAGTGTTTGATAGTTCATTTATTAAACCTAGCACAAAACCGACAACCTGTGACGTCGTGGTCTGGGCCTAGGCAAGGAATACAATAAGAATGGAAGTCCTTATGAGGTATTTGCTTCCCACAAGAAATGCAATTGTTAACTTTTTCTGACATTGGACTGAGGCAAGAAAAGGTTCCCCAATGGGGTACTTAGCTTTATTGAAGACTTCGGACTGAAATTTGATTAGAAAATCTCAGGTGTCGGCCAACTGGCACTTGCGAACTGCTTCTGCTTCGGGCACCGTGCGGCAAGAAAGACTGAAGAAAATGGCGTTGGATGCCTCTTATATACCCCTGGTGCACTGACGTCAGGGAGGAAGCGACAGTAACCGATGCCGGACGAAGACTTTGGAACTCTGGCCGACTGCGGGACCGCCTGTCAGCAGGATAACCCAAGTGTGATGACTGCAGCAAGGTAACATGATGAACATCCAATGTTGTCTTGGCCAAAAGGGAGTCACCGGCAAGATTTTTGGGTCATCTTGCTGAATCTTCAGCAGGACTTTCTGAATAAGTGGAAAGGGGGGAGGGGATGCATAGAGAAACAACCCCTTTGATGAGAATGATAGGACGTTCACGTTCCATACCAGATGATGTGGGACTCTAGGACAAAATTATGGAAGTTGTCTGTTCAGACGGGAGACAAAAAAGATCTATCCGAGGCATTCCCCACCAGTGGAGAATGTCCAGAAACTCATCCCAGTGGATCATCCATTCATGGACATGTGTCATGGACCTGCTAAGTGTGTCTGCTAGAACATTATGAGCTGAGAAATGTAAACAGCTGTTAATGTGACCTTTGCTTGTATGGTAATCTCCCAGGCTTGGAGTGCTAACCTGCACACTGGTATGACTTTGCCCCCCCCCGTTTGTTCACATACCAAAGTACTGTGGTGATGTTTGTGAACAGTTTCAAGGGACCTGGTTGAAGAGATAAATGGAAAGCCTGAAGGGCCAAAATCAGAGCCCTCATCTCTTTGATGTTGATGTGTTGTTTTCTTATTGAAGGAAAGCATAGGCCTTGGACCTTTAGGTTCCCCAAGACTGCTCCCCACCCCAGGTCTGTGGCATCTGTAAACAGTTTCTGAATTGGGTGTGGCGGCTGAAGAGGAAGTCCTAGATTCTGAGACATTTGTTGAATCCACCAAAGAGATTCCTTCTTTAGGCATTGTAGAAGTGGAAGGACAAACTCCAGAGGGTGAGCATGCTTAGACCAGTGTGTTTTCAGGTACCACTGGAACTTTCGCATGTGAAGTCTGACAGCATTCGAATAACAGAAGCCATGAGCCCTAGCATCCTGAGAAACTCTCTGGCTGTCACTGAGGTAAAAAGAAGCAACTGCTGGAAGAAAGCCAGCAGAGATTGTATTTTTTGCAGAGGCAGAAAAAACATCATAAGGTCTGTCCTTAACCTGCAGCCCAGAAAAAACTTGATGCTGAGAAGGGGTTAGAGTGGACCTGTAGACAACTGTACCTCCTAGGCTTATGAGCAATGAGAGGGCAGTTTGAAGTTTCTGGAACAGGATTGTCTGGATGTTTTGCTTGAATAAGCAGGTCATCCAGGTAAGGCTAGATAAGAATTCCCTGTAGTATGCAAAAGGCAACAACAGGAGCCAACACTTTGTGAATACCCTTGGAGCCATAGAGAGTCCAAAGGGCAAAGCATAAAACTGAAAATGAGAGGAAGAAACAGAAACAGTAAGATCTTCATGAAAAGAAGGTGAATGGGAATACGAAGGTATGCATCCTTGATGTCTAGGGAAACCAGAAAGGCTCAAGGAAGCAGGAGAGGAAACAGGGTTTGTAGGGTGAGCATCCTGAATTTGGGAACTTGTAGGTAAAGACTGATCTGGGACCAGTTTAAAACTGCTCTCCAAGGATCATCTTTCCTGGAGACTAAGATCATCCTAGAATAGAAGCCTTTTCCTCCTTCCATGGTGGGAACTTCCTGTATGGTCCCCTGTGAGATCAAGTATTGAATCACCAGTGGAAAGAGATAGATCTGGTTCATTGGTGGCTGTGGGATGCCCATAAAGGGAGCTATGGATTTTCAAGTCATGAAATAACAATGTTGGACAACAAACAGGACTTGGCTGTCTGTGGTAACGCTTGTCCAGGTTGATAGGGAACGAGAAAGGTGCTGGGAAAGAGGAATTTCTGTGAGTATGGCCAGGTAGTCACAGACTACCTGGCTTTTTTGGAAAGGGGGTCTTTTGGGCAGAAGATGTCTGAGACCTAGTTGGAGTTTGCCTGCGTGTGCCCTTCTTGTGAGGGTGAGAAGAAGCTAGGGTCTTTTTTCTTATAAAATTAGGCTTGGATGGATAATTTCAGTGATATTTTGGAACAGGGTTCTTTCCCGTTGTGGAGATATTTGAGCATGGCAGCAGCATTTGCACCAAAAAGGGAAGAATTGTCCAGGGGTGCATCCATTATTTTTGCCTTAAAATCTTCAGGCAAAGGCTGCAGTCTTAGCCAACAATACCTCTGGAGGACAATCCAGATGCTGCAGATATTGCACAGACCTCTGCTGCACCATAACTGCATCTAATGGAGTGTCTGGTAAGCCGAGAAGAAAGTGCTAGGAGGAAAGAGAGTTGTGACTTGGCTGCAGAATCTGGAACATCTGTCAGCAATTAAGAAATCTGAGAAAGCAGGGCCAATACATAACTTAGACATATGTGTCTGATAATTAATGGCCCCAAAAGCCAGAGAGGAAGATGTGTAGACCTTTTTCCCAAGCGTCTCCATCATTTTACTATCCTTATCAGATGGCAAAAGGGTAGTGAAAAGCAGCAATCTAGAAGCTTTATCCACAGATACTGAAATTACAGCTCGATCTGCAGGAGGCATCTGAATAGAAACTGACTGCCCTCAGGGACTTTATAAAACCTGGCCTTTTGGGTGCAGGAGGTTGAGAATCAGGGCTTTTGGATGTTGAAAGAAAGGCAACCTGAAAGGATGGTAACACATGGGATAGCAGAAGGGAAGAGTCCATCTGCAAGAGGTTAGAGTACCTCTTTTGTATCTCTGAAAACTGAGAACTTTCCCATTTAAAAAAATCCCTCATCTTAGTGATAGTCTCACCAAAGGAAATACCCTCTTCAGGGAAGCCCACACCACTGGAGTCAACCTCAGAGGAAGCATGACCTGGGGGGAGTCGATCTGTGTAGAATAGGCCAAGGACTCAGCTGAAGATGAATCATCTTCTTCAGAGGTCTCTTGTTCCACAGTAGCACTCCTATGTAAAGGGCGTGTAGCTGATACAATAGTAGGTGACTGAAGAGAGGAATGCCTGAGTGCCAAAAAGGCATTCAAGATTCCTTTGCAGGAGAAACATGTTTTTGTTTACTCTTAAGTGGATGATCTGCCCTAGGCTGGAAAGGTTGGGCTGACGTAGGCCTAGTCTCTGGCAGTATGTCAACAAGCCTTCAATCATTAAGGCAGGAGAGGTACTGAGAGGTATGTCTAAAGAACCAAGCCTTGGTTCCCCTTACCATCTGAAATGGATGTCTGCGAGGCCTCTGCAGACGTGCTTAAGGAACTCTCCTAGCAGCTTCTAAATTAGTTCCCACCAAGTGAGGAGGACCAGGCACTGTATGGACCTCCAGGCCTTCACTGGCTCCGAGAGGGATATCCAGGATCAGAGGCACAGCCGAAAATTCAGGCCTTACCTTTTTTACTTTCTTCAGAGGCGCACCCGACGGACCCAAAGCACATTCCATAGACAGCACTAACTGCTTTAATTTCTGGTTCTCTACGTAGACATTAAGGGTCGAAAGACATCTGTAGAACGTCTCAGGAATGAATGCCTGACAAATGGAGCAAGCCTTGTAGTTGTGAGCGGACCCCAGACAGAAAAGACATTGATCGTGACTGTCTTTATGTGGAATCTGTCTTCCACAATGGCACTTGCCCTTCTTGGATGACATTAACCTCAAGCAAACATGCAGTAGCAAAAGCACAAATACATTTTCTCCAATGGGGCACTTATCTGAATGAAGAAAAACTTTGGCGATCAGACAAATGGTAGAAGCTGGTGGCAGAGAAGTTCAGAAGAATTCAGAGGATGGTATGTGTAGACTTCACTTTTATGGCCTACATCAGCTACATCCTATGTGTAATGTCGCACGCACCTAGCAGTAGCTTAAGTCTTTGACATACTGGCTGGATGTTCGGGTCGCCTAGGCGGGGAATCCCTCATGTTATGAATACTGCAACATGGGAACAGAAGGATGTCTTAATTACAGAAACATAAATGCCAGGATACTTTCAGTAACACATATACTTCGTATGATATCCACTGCTATACATAGTTATTATGTACAACTATATATATATATATATATATATATATATATATATATATATATATATATATATATATATATATATATATATATACACGTGTGTGTGTGTGTGTGTGTGTGTGTATATATATATATATATATATATATATATATATATATATATATATCTTTTTTTTTTTTTAATAATGTTGAGTTGAACAGCATTAATAAAAATTTGGAGGGTGTTAGATTAGAACCCTGGCTCACCTATATTGTGGTCATTAACTTACACTAGTTGCCACAGGGAAAATTGGGCAGCATTCATTACTGTAAAGAGTGCTCATTGCCACAGAGAATGTCCAACATGCTCATTAGTTATATACACACACATATTAAAAAGTTGAGTGGTTAATCATGTATGTGTGTAACATGAAAGTTTAGAAAATAAATGTTTAATTGTAGAACCACAATTGTGCTGATACCCACTGTTAGACATATATATATATATATATATATATATATATATATATATATATATATATATATATATATATATATATATATATATACATATATAAATATATATATATAATGTATATGAGCAATCTATTTACTATACATAATTATTTTTATGTATAATTATTTTTATTGTTAATTTTTATTGTTAACTTTTATATAAATTACTGTGGAACAGCATTCCTAAAACTTGGAGTTTGCTGGATTAGAACTCTGGCTCAACTGTATTGTGGCCCTTAACTTACACCTGTTACCACATGGAGAGACAGGCAGCAGGTGTATTTTTTACACTCATTACTGTGTACAAGTGCTGACTGCCACTCAATGCCACTTAGTGTGTTTACACAGTGGAAGACTACACATACAATAATGTATCTTTTTGAAACTGACAAGGTCTCCTTATTGTCTGCAGGTGTTTTGTATACATGCTGAACACTGCGCAATGCCTCAAGGTGTCTGAGCGATGGAAAGCAAATTATATAAAATGTATCTTTTTCTGAAAGCTACAAATGCATCTTTTTGTGTCTGGCATTACGTCGTGTTTGCGCACAGGTGAGCAATGCACAAGTGAGATAGGGAAAGCCCAACATGCATTATTATTGTAAAAGCTGTAACTTTTGCCATTAAAAGAAAAATATGGGACTTGAACCATGACCTACATATGCTATATGCTGTGTGCTTCATCATGTTTGCTAGGTGTGCTATATACAAAGTTGATTCAAAAGCTGTCCTTATCATAAAAGCAACTTCCATTAATTTTAAAATATTTATATGCACTGTACTTGCGCTAAGCCTCAAACCCGCGGTGGTGGTGCTGCGGTAGCGTTGTCGCCTCACAGTAAGATGCTGTCTGGTTCATAGAGCGTCTTCTGCGTGGAGACATGCGTGAATGGGCATACCTTCGTTGAAGGTTGCACGTCAGGCCTGGCAAGCCGGTACGTAAAAATCAACTGCCAATCATTAGCGGACCTGAGTTCCACTGTGGCGACCCCTAACCGGGAAAAGCCGAAAGACACAAACAAACAAACATGCGCTAAGCCTCACGACATGCAAACATTAATATTAAGGTGAAAAAAAATTGCAAAATACATTTTAACATGTTACAGATTTTTACTGTTTACTATCAAAATGCTGAAAATCAAAAAAAATTTACTTACTCAATCAAGCTGACATTCCAAATTTGGCAATGTCACTTTAATGGAATGTCAATAATCATCATCACGATATCTGCATTCGACCAAATTCGGAATGTCAGGAGGTGATGACAGACCATCAGGCATTTGTGCTGAACCTGCCGTATGAATTGTACATCTAGGGCACAAGTGCTTACAGTTTTGCAGGGGGCAAGCCCCCTTGCACCCCCCCACATACCCCCTGCAAATTATATATTTCAACTCCGAGATTGCACTACAGTGAGAAAAGGGTAAATTTCCCTATCCCCACTGTAGTGCAATCTGTTATCAGAAAGTTGAATGTACACTACCATTCGCTAATGTGGGTTCAAACACTTTCAGAACGACATTACAGAAACTGGAGAAGATGCATTCTTCCATTCTAGTTTTGTGTACATGCCATTCCACATTTTGGTAGTAAATCAATTTTACACAACTCTGGATTTAAACTATCATACTAATGAACCTACAAAACACACTAAGAGTGTCTTATCTCTTTTGCCACAAAAAAATCTTCCCATTCCTTCCACAGCATTAACAAGGCATATGCACTTGTACACCATTTTTTGTACATGTGGGGTTTACATATTTACTGCAATGACTCAACACATAACCATTTATGATTATGTTTGCACCAGTGCAGCTCTGTCTTCTCTTTGTACTATATTCATTCTTCTCTTGTCTGTGCTGTACTCTCATACATGCAGTCTATAGTGCATTTTGTATCATTGTCCTTTAAACGAATAATAAAAATGCACAACAGTGAAAAACATTTTTTCAGAAAAGGTGGGAGAGTTTGGCTATTAATGAAGAAAAATTATAAATGTGTGCTGTTTAGTTCCATTTTAAAATCTTGCTAAAATTACTTTTACTCTGTGCAAGTGTATCCTGGGTGACGTACCCAATGCAGGTAACGTAGTCTGAATTGTTGCTGTGTCTTCCTTCTCCCACCAACTAATCATTCATAGTTGCAATGTACTAGCAACTAACAGTTAAGTAGTGCCTACACTATGTTTTACACCTGCTTCACAAAGTCAAAAGTTTGGTATTCAGCAATTCTAATGAGTTCACACCTCATTTGCATCTTCACTGTGCTCAGAGGCCTTAATCTACACCATGAAAAGGTAACCGTGTAGCTAGGGAACTTGAAGGTGAGGAAACTTGTGTATTTGGAGAAAACAGAATATTGCTATTCCTTTTGATATATCTGCAGATAAGGCTTTTAATTTTGCTATTCCTTTTGATACATCTGCAGACAAGGCTTCTAATTTTGCTAAGGTATGACTGTATTTTCCAAGTACATTCTAGATTTTGTAACATGCAAACAAGGCAAATAATATATATACATACATATATATATATATATATATATATATATATATATATATATATATATAGATATACATATATATGCAGTAGAAAATGGAACTTTTATCTATATGCACTTATTATAGTTTACAGATGGCAAAGGCATTTTTTGGCAGGCATTTACATTTCTCAGATTGACAATATTAACTTTCATCACGTGTTATTGTTAAAATTACTTTAAAATCTTCTATGTTATTGCAGGGAAAGTACAGTTGTGTACACTTACCATAAATGTAGATGTTCGAGTGTATTCATTGTTGCAGTCACCACACTTGGGTTATCTGCCTGTACACTTACCATAAATGTAGATGTTCGAGTGTATTCACTGTTGCAGTCCTGGTTTCCCTCTCTCCAGCTCCCTTTTTTCTCTCTCTCTCTCTTTCTCTCCTCTCTATGCCTATTACTCACCCCTTTCTGGAGTATTGGTATTTACTTTTTACTGGTGGTGTTTTCCCCATAACTTAGCTCCCTATTTGGGGGGCTCCTGAAAAACTGATGTAATGGCGTTGGCTGCCTGTTTTTATACCCCTGACGACCTGACGTCAGTCCTGGAGTGACAGCAACCAACGCAGAAATACTAAGTCTCTGGTATTTGGGCCAACTGAGGGCTATCTGCAGGCAGATAACCCAAGTGTGATGACTGCAACAGTGAAACACGAAGAACATATGTAATGCACTATGTCAAATGACACAGGGTGTTATGCTTCTAAGGTGGCCCAGAGGCACCTCCTGGGGAGTGGCGGGCACAGTGAGAGGTGACTGGGAATCCTATAAAACTGACTTTACTGTTGTAAATTTGTACAAATTGTGAGAATCGTGTTGATCGCATATATACAAATTGAATTATGTGGTATTCCTTGGTTTGTACAAACATTTATTTGCTTGTGGTTTGGGGGTGAGTGAGCCACCTACCATTTGTGTGTTGCCAAGAGTGTGTTTCAAGTGCTTTTCTCTTGAAAAATGTAACCATCCTGTAATTTCAATGGGAAAGAATACATTACTAAAGTGGTATTCCTTGGTTTGGACCAAACATTGGTTTGTGTGTGAGTGTGATGTGGTAGAACCACATAACCTTCAATTTTAATAACTGAAATGTGTGTTTCCAGTGCTTAATGTTGAAAAATATGTGTATATAAGCAGGAGTTTAGTCAGGAGCTATTTATGGGATGTATCCTTCTCTGTTTTATGTCTCTTAGGATTACGGCACCCAAGCATAAAAATCCATGTAAACCCCCTTTCAGTGACTCAGAAAATGATGTAATAGTGCAGGCATTCAGGCACCATGGCACCTTTCTGCTTGAGAGAGGACATGGGGATATGGCTGCCAGAATGCAGATTAGGAACCAGTTAGTGAATAATGTCAATGCAGTCAATGCAGTAAAGGGACACACCAGAAAGTATGATCAGGTGCGTCACTGGGCCACTGATATGAATTCATCAGCCTGGAGAACAGCAGCTGCAGTTGCCCATGAACAGCTGGCTACAGGAGGGCCTGCTACTGAGCCCCCACTGACTCCAAATGAAGAGTTCCAGTCCACTGTCAGACATCCAAAGAGCTCAGTGGAAACTGCAAACCAAATGTGACTGATGTTGGTGCTGATGTGTTTCAGTTAAAAGTATTCTTAGTGAACATATAGGTCAAACTGTGTATTCATTGTCCCACTGTGTTATTCCAATTGTGATGTTTAATTTGCATCCTTACCTTTCTTCATTTCTTCCAGGACCATCCTTCCTACCAAGTGTAGAGTCATCTGCACATGCTAAGCCAAACATTTTTCTTTGATTATTTATGACCATTTGTCAGATATACGCACTTATCTGTATGTGTGAGGTGGGTGTAATGAGTGTGTGTATTGCTGTACCAATTTGCCATAGTGGGACCAGTGTTAGTTTGTTATCATATACACTGTTTTAAATATTTACTGCAGTATTAATTTCACTCCTGTGTTTGTTGCTTATTATCACAGGTGATCCTGACAGTGGAAATGCAGGACTGTTACTGGGTGATGTTGGAGTATCGGTAGATTCTGATGATAGTGTCTAAACAGAGGCACAGAGGTTGAATCTCACACTGAGGCTGACATTCAGACATCCACCGTACTTCCCCTCAGACACAGTCAGTAGGTCTATGCATACCTATTCCATTCAGCCCTCCAATATTGGACAGGTGGAGGTTGACACACTCAATCAGGGTAGTGTGGTTACTGTTACTTCAGTGTGGTTGACTCTGGCCAAAGTGCGGGTGAGGTGCCACTCAGGAGGGTTGTTAGGGGTACTAGGAGGAGGCTTGCTGTCCACCCTCCACCTGATCCTGGTGTCATTAGTTGCCACTCTACTTATGTTTAAGGTCATCATGGAGGTGCAGGCACATTCCACTAGGGCTTCTGAAGGCATACTTAGGGTTGTACATGTGGAATTGGCTGACATGCATGACTGCCTCTGCCATGTGGCCAATTCAATGGATCAGGTGAATGGCACGATGGAATGGGCAGTGTCTGTGATGGAACATCTGCTGGGAGGGTGACAAAATCCATGTGGACATAGGTCAGCAGCATCACCTGATGTCAGCCAACATGGCCATGCCTGATCACACTCCCAGAGTGGCACTACTACCACTGCTCCATCAGTGATTGAGGTGTCTACACTTAGACATTGCAGGCCATGGGGTCGTGATCCAGTGCATACACGTGAGAACAACTCAGACAGCAGACATCAATCACATTCAGGTAGCAGCACCACATCTGACCATGGGCATGGACATGCCAGTGCAACTCCTGGCAGAGCCAGTTCTCACAGTTGGGGGTAACGACGATGAACTATTACCTCTGTCATGCACTGCTCATACCTGTCCAACATGCCAGGACATAGAGCTAGCATAGCACTTGGCTGTGTTCTTGCAAACAATCACACACACAGACACACACACACACAGGCACACGCACACACACACATACACACACACACACACACACACACACACACAAAGGCGCACACACACACACACACACACACACACACACACACACACGTTTCACCTTGAGTACCCATACTCACACATACATAACAGGTACATAGGTCATTTGTGAGGCTTGCAGCTCATTCTATCTCACTGGGTATTTGATAATTTATCTAAATTTCTGCCTGCCTGTCTTTCTTACTCGCACACATTCACTACCTTTTGCGTTAGCCTTGGCCTCCTGCCCCACCCAAACAGTACCAGTTTAGATTCAGAGATTCAGAAGTCTTTTGTCTGATGCACAGGGTGCATAGCTAACTGAGTGCTTAGTATACATGTGTTTGTGATGCTCTTTTGAAAACTGTAGTGCTTTCTTACAGGTTTCTGTACTGCATGCATCTTAGATGCATGAGGTCTATTAGTTGATAAAGAGCATCTATTGACATAAGTCAGACTTGGCAGATATTGATGTCACTGCTGTAAAACTCACACACCTTCTATTTAGGTGCATTAGCAGGTAACAGAATGCAATAATCTGCCATTCATTTGCTACACATACCTTAGTTTCCACAGGTATTGGTTCTCCTTAGTTTGCCCTGGTTTCAGTTGACAGAGGTTGCAAAACTCCTGTAGTGTGTCTCTATCCGCACTATAGCGGCCTATTCCCACCTCATGCAGACCATGAAAAGTTAAATGGGATCTAAACACACTTCTCCTTCTTGGCCGAGGTCTATTAGCAGCAGCAGCACAGACTTGGGCCTGTTGCCCATACACATGCAGAAGAGCAACAGCAGCCTCTAACATTCTTTCTGTGTAGTTTCCATGGCTGTATTGCAATAGGTTTAGGAATTTGATGCCAAAACCTGTACTGAATGTACATGATTGGATTACAGCTTGTTGAAAAGCTCCTCCATCTTTGATTGGTTGATTAGCACGCAGTTCAGCTGCTTATGCTCTAATTAGCAAGCCACTGTATTTACTATGTTTGCATGGCTCTACACAGTGTGTAGAGACGCTTATTGAATACAAATCAGTGCACTACCTTGTGATCGTCATGGTTCGAAATGCCCACAGTTTTAGTACACCAAGTAGACTTCGCTGATTCCAGCCCCTAAAGTACGAGAGAGGTAAAACTCATTCATACAACCAAAACTAATCAATAGAGGTTGTCAGTGACACTTGCACAATGCCTACTGCACAAGGTAAAGCCCCTACATGTAAAACTACTTATGCTGAGACACTTACAGGTTGCTTTCATAAAAAATTAAAATAGCCTGCACAGTACAACCAAAAAAGGGTACTCAGCAATCATGTAAACACTCCATTAAAACACCATCCACAGCTGCCCATAGTAACACTGCAGTCAATGCCACTACTGCTATGCCCTTAAGGCAAATCAGTGCAAAGCCAAATTTCCTCATCATATGATTCTATAATGTCTCTCTTTCCAGACTGAGTAAGAAGACAGTCATGGTTAGCTGCCTTTCCAGGACTAGGATTTGTCAAGTCACACAGGCATAAAGGTCACTGAAACACAGATACAAGTATAACTCTGTCATAGTCCATGTGGGTGTCAATGAACCTATGAAGGAACATCTGAAGATGGCACTGCGCAGTGCTATAAATCTTAACAAGAAACTCCTGCAAGCCTTCCTCTCCCTGAAGAGTGTAGACATCTGTGTAATAATGGAAACATGGTTTAAAGTCATGCAGAGTACTCCAGCAATGCAAGGTTATAATGCCTTTCACAACTTTGGACTAGCTACTGCACAGAAGGGAACTAAAGATGAAGGAGTCTCAGTCTATATTAAATCCAAACTCACACCCAAACTAGTTCAAGTGCATGACCCACTGGAGCTCATATATGTGCAACCCAATATAAATAGAGTCTCACACTATATACTTGCAGCCTATAGGTTCCCCTCCATGCCCCAACAAACCCATACTACCTATCTCAATGTACTTGAGTCCCTTACTGTTCAACCCAATGCAATATTCATGAGGAATCTCAACCACCCTTCTATAGATTGAGAATCCTACACTACTTCTGATGCACAAGCCTAATGATTCCTAAACTTTAATACCAACCATCCTGGAACAGTTGGTCCTTTCTCCTACCAGGAGTACAAACATCCTTGTCTTTGTACTCAAGGAAATGGAGGGCCGAAGTTCCTCACCCAAAGTAATGTCTTCGCTCATCTGACCATAAGGCAGCATTACCTGAAATTAAAATTAAATCTGGGGATTCAATGAAACCAAAAACTCTTAAGAACTATTCCAAGGCTAACCCCTCTCTAAGTGATACCTTGGCTAAATTCCAAGCACCCCAAATCCAGTAAACACCACAGTATACACCGAGTTACTTACAAAATCTCTGTACAGCCATACTGATAGCAGTACAGTGCAAGCTGTGTCCACTTGTATTAAGAATAAGACAAGCTCAAAAGACAAGCCACTCTGTCAGAATCACAGTATCAATTGGTTATACAACAAAAGAAAAAAATCTTGGCCAAGAGTCAGAGGAACAAAGCCATACATACTAAAAGCTCCCAACCAATCTAAACAGGCATCTAAGAGGATTAATTAATACTTCATAGGCTAAATTTGAAAAAATAGCTTCTCTGGCAAAGGACAACCACTAAGCTTTCTACAGCTAAGTCTGTAACCTCAAGGGGAAATACAAAAACAATGCGCAGATCTTATTGTACATAGCATCATTCACACTGAACCGGAAGCCATTGCCAACCTTTTCGCTGAAAGAGTCTGCTCAAATTTCTCCCCCCACTCTTTCCCCTGAAGTAGTCCAAAGGAAATAATGCATACCACAATCCCCCCAACTATTACTAGGGAACAAGTCATCAATGCACTTTCCAAGACCAAAAACACTGCATCGATGGGTCCCAATAACATCCCAGGATGCTTAATAAATAGCATGAAACCTGACCTCTCTAGTCCACTTGAATCACTACAGCCTTCAGTCAGGTTTTGTGCCCAAGGAATGGAAGATGGCTACAATCATTCCCCTGCCCAAAGGTTTTCCAATCACTGAGATGGGTAACTGCAAGCCCATAAGTCTTGCCAGCCTCATATGTAAGGCCATGGAAAGAATCATCATGGGCATGATAAATAAGGACACAGGTAACCGACAAAAGCTGGACCCATCACAATTTCAGCTTTGTTAAAGGAAGGTCATGCCTATTAAATCTGGTGGACCTTTTTGAGAGGGTCACCAAAGCAATGTTGGAAGGTAAGACTGTGCACACTGCTTACCCCAACCTGGCCAAGGGTTTTGATACAATACCCCCCCCCCCCCATAAGCATTATAGACAAGCTCACTAATTTAGGTATAAACCCTTTTATCACCTGCTGGATAGCCAACTGGCTCACTCACCACCACCACCAAGAGGCCAGTCACTAGCCGAGTCCCCCCCAAGGCTCGGTACTGGGCCTCCACCTTTTTGGTATCTTTTTCTCTGAAATGAAAGCAAATGCTGAATGTTTATGGCTGACTAAGTATGTACATGATTGTGAGCTGGGGGGCTATCATCGACTCCCCTGCACACAACATACTTCAAGAAGGTTTACCTCTGACTAACAAATGCTGCCAAAGCCATGGTCTTACATTCAATGCTAAGAAATGCATAACTGTATCCTTTGAAAAGTCAACCATCCCAGCTAATTGCCATGCTTATAATAAGCCCAAAGACTCGATCCAGTGGTCAGGGATCTGGGTATGCACATAGACAATAGCCTTACCTGTGACCACCATGTGGCCATAGTGGCGAGGAAATCTTTTTATGTTGCACAACTTATAGGTAAGGGCGTGGAATCTAGGTCCAAAGAGGTCATTATCCCACTGTACTTCACCCTTAACAGACTAATCATAGAGTACAATACTCCCCTTTGTTATGTACCTAACCAGGCATATGCAGCAACTACAGCAACCTCAGAGCTTCCTCACAAAAAGGATAGAAGACATAACAAACCTGCCTTATGCAGAGTGCCTTAAAGCCCTTTTCCTCAAATCAATCTCTTGCAGATTGCTGAGAGGCGATCTATGGCTGGCTTACAAGGCATCTGCAAACCTTTCACTTATGAATTTCCTACATACTTGTAAGTCAAAGAGTACCATAAATACAAGGACTAGAGACCTGAATTTTGTCTGCAACTTAAACAGAACATACTAGAGAGACAGATATGTGTCCCAGAGACCGCTTCTCCTATGGAACAAGCTTCTCATCCATGTGAAGCTGCATTCCTCTATCATCCAGTTTAAGCAGAACCTAGACCAGTGGATGGGGAATGGCGTCGGCTGGCGCTTTTATACCAGGCGCCTTGACGTCCGGAAGGAAAAGAATCGACATCAGCGACGGACGGACTGAACTTTTGGAATCCGGGGGGCTGCCTGAGGCAGGACAACCCATATGTGATGACTGCAGATGCATCCTTGAAGGACATCAGAAAATTTACACCAGACCCGGCACTGATGTCCCTTATGGACAGAGGTAGCTTATAAATGCCTGACCATTAATGTCCTATTTGGATACAGGACATTATTTTTCTTTCAGGGAAAACTTGGATAGGCTTAGAAAGGCCCCTTGGGCCGTTAACCTTGTAACAATTTATTAATCTGAATTTGCAGATAACATTATTTTGTACTTGATAAATCCAGAAAGGGACATCTCAGTGTTGTGGAACATTATGAGGCAGATTTAAGTCTTTTCAGGATATAAAATTAGTGAAGATAAAAAAAGGCTATAGCTGTAAATTATGTACCCACTCATAACTTGGTTCAGCAATACCCATATTTATAGGGACATGATAAGCTGAAGTATTTAAGAGTACGGATTAAAAAGGCATCTGTTATGACAGTTAAACATATGTGGGAACACACCAATAAATGATAATACATTTACTGAGAAACTGGCAGCTCTTGTTTATGGGAATGGATAGTAAGGTACAAGCAGTGAAAATGCTTTTAGCCCTTTAGTTTTACATACAAGTCAGGCATATGTTTATCAACCAGAGGAAAAGTTGTGGACAATAATTAATAAAGAGTTGAAAAAATGTATCTGTATGGAAAGAAGGCAAGAGTTATCTGCTCGTGCATACCTGCATCCATCTATAACACACAAACACTTCCAAAGTTAACCCAACATTTACATTTTCATCTAGTACTTCTCATATGCCCAAGGCTCAAAATCACCAACTTTACACACTTCATGAAACCAGGATGTTATTGCAGAAGCTCTCACATTGTATTTTACCTTCAGCCTAACATGTTAATTATCTATGCTTTGAAAGTGTCAATACATTTACAAATCATGACTTTTACACCTACGGGTAAATATTTATACTACTACAACTTTTCAATGTTTTAGTCTGTTTCAGATATTACATTGACATGATCCAGTTACAGTAACACATTACTGACACATTCCACTTACAGTAGATCACGCACACTCCTACAAATGGGTAATAATTCCAAAATGGCATCAGCCACCAGCAACCATTTGATCTTGCCAAACTTGAAAATTTGACGGATTATGAAAGACTGTTTTTGTAATACTTACGCAGCCATCGTGTACACTCAGTGTTGCCTCAAGTTTTAATCTTTGGACAAATTCTCTTCTTCCTGTAGAAGAAAGCAAAAATGTAGGTCTAAACATGAAAAGTTTTTGAAACGTATTTGCTGTGACTGTCAATTTTTTAACAGTGATTAATTCCACTCAGTTAAGTAACACTTGTTTAACACTCCCAGAATATTTTGCACTTGCTTATTAATATGAAACACACTTTCTTCTCATTCTGTCCCATTGTTACTGTTGTATATACTAAAAATTCACATTCATATAATACATCTATTTTTCAGACCCTGAAAAGTGGTGTTCCTTCTCAACCATTTCACTACTCACCATACTGTATACTTAATTCCAACAAAATTTCTTAATTTATCAAGTCAGTATTTTCTTCTAAGTTAACAGCTTTGCTTAATCAAGTTAAATACTGTGAGCAAATGTTCATATAATGCATTCTCTACACTACCCGAAAAGAGCTTGTGCTGGTCAAAAACAGATAATCCCTGGTTGGAAGCATGCTGTACTTTATTAACCAAACCTTTATCCACAAGTCTCCTTTCTATAACCTGTTACTTAACCAATTCTTCATTTTCCATCCAGCAACTTAAACAGTAAATGCCACTATTATGCTTTACTTCTCCCTTTTATACTAAATTCCAGTAAGGCTTGCTTGCACTGCATCAAGATTTTTCATGGTTTCAGTAATTTATTCAGTTCCATACAACAAATAAAGCCATAACCATTTTGTTCACAATTTCCTTTGAACTGTACATGGAATTTTGTTGGGTTGTGGTGGCTGCTGCATGCATTCCACACAATTTTAATCAATCACTTGTCAATGATTCCGCCATCAAGTTTCACCATTCATACTACCAGCCTTTGTTTTTGTTTTCCTTAGATACAACCTCTTACTACCACACAAAACTGTTTCTGAAATGAAATATGGAGACAGATTGCACAAAAAGTCTGATCCTCTACCCAGGATTAGTTAAAAACATACGAATGCTGTCTAGTTTTAATTTAACATCTATAAAAATTTGACACTGTCATATATGCTGAGTGTATTCACTAATAGCCCATCCATTCCTTTTCTTAAGAAAATAAATATCCCAGATCTCTTCCTCTACAGGTATTTCTGCTGCAATGCATATCATAGTTTTATGTAAAAAAAATCCATTTATTTAAATTACTCCAGTTTCTAGATAGTATTTGCACATTAGTATTAACAGGTGACTAGATTTCTTTCTTTACTACTGATATGTTAAGGCCACTAATCTAAAACTGCTACCTTTACTTCAAGCCTCTTTGTAGCATTTTGCACAACATGGACACTGCCCTAAACAGCAGGGCCTTTATGTGTAGCAACAACAGAGGATGTACACACATCTCACAGACAGATCTGGCAAAAGAACTCCTGGCTTTGGAATTCATATGGAGTGTTATGTAATGTTGGAGTGAATTAAAATTGTTAAAACGTATACTGCATGAAAACAAAAGAAATGTTAGCATGGTTTGTTTTCTTTTTTATTAATGTACATGTTAAAAAAGTGTGACTTAAGGACCACATTCATACTTTAAAATGTCAACTGTAACCACGTTACAAAAGTAGCAAATGCCCTGATGGAACAAGTCTTCCACATTTTGACTGACAAAAAATAATAATACTAGTTAAGTCACTTCAACAAGCACTGGATATTAACACACTTGTTCTTTTTGCAGTGCTGAGCTGATAAAAAGAAAAATACAGAGTTACCACCTGTCCTTCTTTGCGCAGAGCAGTCCCTCTTTGAGCAGCTGTGTCCTGCGAAAAAAATCTAAAAAAATAGCAAATTTCCTGTGATTTTTTAAGATAAAAAATATTTCCTACAACAATAAGCTTTATTTTGACAAAAAAGTGAAGGTCTATCCTTTGCACTGGCTGTGGGCATAGTTTATCTGCAAAAACTTAGGTTTCTGCAAAAAATTTCCCACTTTGGGTATTTGAAAATCTGGAAACCCTAAACAAATGTTAAGGGTGTCTTCTTAAAAAATAAGACCAAGCCTAAAAAGAATTAAATGAAAATTATATACCTACCATAATGATACAGCTGGACTGGCAAGTCCATCTTAAACAACATTAAGGGCCAACACCTATAGAAATAGCCTAATATATAACAACTTTTGTAGACTACTCTCTGTCCCTTACCCAAAATGCAATACTGATTAAGACCCTTTTCCAGATCTTGGGTATGCAAAAGGCAGATGAAGCAGCAACTACATACACAGGCAAATTAAAACTCCATCTTAAAGCCCTCCAAGGATAGTCAAGACTGAGGCTTGGGAAAGTAGGGAGTTTGCGGTGAAGAAGCTAGAACCTCCAATCCAGATCTAGCATTAGAGCAAGCATTAAACTTTTATACCTAGGATTGAAAGTTCTGCCTTCATCAACTCAAGGACAGAGTCCTATGCTTATCTTCTTGACTGACTCATTATACTAACTCCTGACTGGTTTCTTGTATAGCCGTTTGGTAATTCACAAGTAGAAACCAAAGAAATACTTAAGGATGTGTTATTTAAAGCAGTCATACAAATTAGCTATGGCTCTAGAAGAATAAACCCTGGACTCAAATACTAAAGATTTCTTGTATTTTTGAAATGAGAAAGCCACTAGGACAGAGTTAATTTGGACACTGTGGTACCAAAGTTTGCTTTAGAAAAAAATACAAAAAGTAGGGATTTCTTTCTGATTGACTTTGTTCCATCAAGGCAAAATCTTAGCGGTCTATGAACATCCATGCAATGTAGAAAGTACTTACTTTTGTTTGAAACTTTAGAAAAAGATTGGTAGATTGACTGGTTCAGGTTGGTAGCTGATAGGTATAAAAGAATGATCAGTTCTCTTGAATACACTGCCTCTATGGAACTCTAAGTAAGGAGGGTTCACAAATAAAGCCTCTGAAATTCTCCTGGCTAAAGTAATGGTAGAAGAAAAGGGTCTTCAAAGACATAAATTTAAGACCTGATGTAGCAGCTGGTGCAAATGGTGACAAAAATCAAGTTTTCTAATACAAAAGGAAACATGTCCTCGATAGGAGGCTATAAAAGGTGCCCTTTGAGAAAGTTTTAGAAACCTTTAGAAGGAATTATGCTCTAGTGAAAATTAGAGATGGCTGCCATATGACCTCTGACTGAAGAATAAGTCCTAAATCAAATAGCCAACATAAAGAATACTTGACAGCCGGGGCATGAAGATATCTAAGCCTGCAATGAGAGAAGAGAAATTAGTCCAGTTGCTCTTATACGTTTTTGATGTATTTGGTCTTTGAACAGAACTTAATATTTGGACTGCCCTATCCACGTTCCCTGGCAATTACTGGAAGTGGAGAAACCACACAGCCATCCACAGAGAAGGAACATCAAGGTGAAGCTTGCTAGATAGATGTGGTAGAAGGTTACTGACTGGTCTTGGATACAAGGGCTAGTCCAGAAGATGAGGCCAGAACAAGAGAAACTGCGCTTGTTGAGATAAAAAAAATTATTTTGGCCTTGTAAAGGTTGACCCTCTCCAGTAAATTTAGATTAAGGGAAAATGTAAATGGGTTTATTTCTAGAGGAGAGCATTCTCTGGGACAATCTTCAGATAGGGGAAGGAGGGAAAAGAAATTGCTGCATTTAATACTGATTAAGGATGAAAACAAGTAAAAGCAAAGTTTACCACCAGCTTTAGAACAGACTCTGTACTACCGATGTAATCAGAGGTCAATAATTGGGCACCAACAAGCAATGGCTGAGATGGTCTGCTAAAGAATTAGCTTCTCTTGGAATGTGACTGATTAATAAGGTCCTCCCCGCCCTGTCATGGCCCCCTGACAGAGACAGTAAGAATGGGTCCCCCCCTGCTTACTGCTATACTATATCATAACCATACCGACATTGTAGGTAGCAGTAATAGCTACAGGATGGAAGTCCAGAAATGCCTGCAATGTGAAGAGGATAGCACTCATTTCCAGAACATTTACGTGCAGATCAGTCTCAATCTGTCACCATGTACCTTGGAACATCTGTTCCTGAAAATTATTTAAAATGGTCTGCACAGACAAGAGCTGGATTCCTGCAGCTTTCAACTGCTGTAATCCTTGCTTTTCAGAAATAACACTATTAAAAAAAACACTGGACCAACAAGATGATACCACTGAAGCTTGAGTGTCCACTGCAGCACTCATGAGGCATCCAGCATTTGGAACAATGTCAAGTGTGGCTACTATTAGACTGAGTGCTTGCAGACAAGGGGAGTTGAAGCCATTTGACACTGCAAAATCTGAAGAATGATGTTCAGAAGTCAATGAATTTGTCTGGACTACAAGCTTGATAAGACAGATTGTCCAAGATGGACTTAATGAATGTAATGAACTGACTGGGCACCAGTTGAGTTATTGCACGTGATCTAAAAGGGCAGGAAAACTGATACAAAGATCCCTTCAAGATTATGAGGCTGTCGAGACACAAAGCTACCAAGAGACAGATATTCAGTTGTGGAAAGACGCTGGTGCTCTGCAGCCTCAGATGCACTGTAACCACACTTGGTAAATCCCCTGGGAGCCAGGGTAAGAAATGGCACCATCTGAAAATGGAAGTAACAGGTGCCTATGCAGAAGCACAGAGACCTCTTTGACTCCTGTGTGTTACTTTGGTAGGTAGCCAGGTGTCCTTGATATCCAAATAACCCATCCAGTCTCATTCAGCTCAACATAAAAAATGGACTGTTCCATAACCATGCAGAATGGCTCAAACATCTTTACTAAATTTCTTACACTGTAGACAATGATATGGGTATGCATACAATAATAGAAAAGAAAACAAACCATTGCAAATATTTTTCATTTTTATGTATTATACATAGGTTTTCTTTTTAACAATTAAAATTTACTCCACATTGCAAAAACTGCTCAGTTACTGCCCTCCTTTAAACCTCACTTCTCCTGAACTTATTCTGCATGTACTTTTCCACAAATTCCACGCATGTCTATGTAGTTTGTTCCATCTATTTTCTAAAGATCACATCTCCAAGTTCCTTTATCCCTTTTACAATATTCCACACTTCAATTACAGTTGGTTTAGATTATGGATTTCCATTTTCTAGTAATTGCTTTATAGGTAGCCAGTAGCATTAAATGTTGTAAAGCCTTACCATATCTGGACAATAGGGATCCTATAAAGCAAATCAAAAGAAGCATGTATTTATTTATTTTATTTTATTTATCCTTTCCTTTTAAGTTAGTCCCATTAGGCTAATGGCCTCTTTTCATGGGAGACCAGAGGTGGTATTTATACTATTAGCGGATATTTGGCTAGGGCATCGAGGAACATCCCCCAACTGTCATTGTTGTGAGTGGGAACCATTTTTGAAGATCACTTCCTGTTTCTGTTCCAGGCATGGAGGCAGCCTGGAGAAATAGGGAGGCAGATGGAAAGAGGAGGAAATGATGGAGTAGTAAAAGAGATGAAGGAGAAAGCAAATATCGAGACTGCAGAATGTGTGCAGGATTCTGAGGAAATATTTCAAAGAAACTTGTTTGATGGAGATGAGTCAGCAAATGATGGATGTATAATTACAACCCTCCAGTTGGGAGGGGTTGTGGGATGATTTACCTGGTGCAAAGTGAGCCAGAAAATGAAGAAGATGTTTCCTGGGGGACATTATGGGCAAAATACAAAAGGAGGATGCAGAGACAATCCTGAAGAACAGTGGTGAGATGGAAAAGAAAATATATGCAAAGAAAGTAAAGGAAGGCAAATGTGGAGTAGCAGAAAATAAGGCAGAAGAAAATGAAAAATGGAAGTATGTGGTAAGGATTCAAAGTAAAGAAGACAAAGAAATGGGCAAATATGAAGTGTGGGACAATTTAATATCTCCTTTTGGGTATAAAGGCACATGAGGTAAGAGCATTTATTCTTATTAACAAAGAGAAATTTTGTAGCATTATATCTGAGACTTTTTTCAATGGAAAATGTTATTGGAGAATACGAAAAAAAGAAAGACTGTAACCCATGGAGTCTTTATGTGAAAAAAATCATTTAACAGGGAAACACAAAAGATTCATGTACAATTTTGAAAAGAGGTAGAAAGAGAGACACTGAAAGGACATTTGAAAGTTTTATGTGAAGTACTGAACACTGAAAAAAATTTATGACAAAAGGGAAGTTATGGACTGGTGCCTGGGATTGATATATTGTGTCAAAAATAGAAAGAGAAAAAAATTATACATATACCAAGCATAACAAATGTGGAGGGAATAGAGGTGTTGTAAAAATACTGGGGACAACACAAAGCATGCTTCTTTGTGGAAAAGAAGAACATTTGATAAACAACAAAAGAAAATGTTACATTTGTGGGCAAATGGGACAGGATACAAAACATTTTAATTGAAATGTTATAAATGTAACAAAACTGGACATTTGTGGATGGATTGCAAAAATGAAAATAACAGTAAGGAGGAAAAAAGAAAGAGAAGAAAATGAACAAAGGCAAAAAAATAGAAGTAAAAAAATAAGCGACGAAGAAGACAAACTGAGAGGTAGTAAAAGGGAAAAAAGAATTCTACTGGTAAAAGACAGAAAAAGAAAATTTAAAGGGATAAGTACAAAAGTAAAAAAGAAAGGAAATGGATGAAGAAGAATTCATATAGCTAAAGATTGGAGCTTGCTATTATGGTTAAGGTTAATAGGGAGAAGGTGAAGCAGTTATTGGTTCAAGGAGTTTTTGCCTTGATAGGTGGTTAAGCTAACATGGTTAACCATTTGTTCTGCTGTCATCTTTCACACTGATGAATTGTTTGGCTTTGTGCTCTGCCAATAAGTTTTTATTTCAGTATTTATTTTAAATGAGTTGTGAAGCTGATACTGTATGTTTTTTTTAACATAAGATGTTATCAAAAATAAGAAGTAATATGATGTTTAAACGTGAAGTTTGTTATGTGATTTCGTAAATATTCCAATGAACGATCATTATAATGGAACACTGTGCTGTACCACATTGGCTAGGTACTAGCCAATGAGGTAGTGACATTAGAATGAAGCATCCATTCCCATATATGTTATTCTTACCAACGACAGGTTAGGATGTTTTTGTAAGGTTTTGATAGGATGAATTTTATTAGACTTGAAAATAGTTGGTTAAGTCGACTTAATATGTACATTAAATATGCAAAATTGATTTTTTTAATTGCTTTTTAAATATGATTGGATATTTCTTGGATATTTCTTAATTGTTTTGACTATTTAAGAATGTAATAATGAAGTGTTGTTTAATGATCTGAAGAAGCAACAGCATGCTGTGAAAGTGCTTACCTTGTACAGTTTTAAACAGTTGTAAAGTTTATACCCTGGCCGTGTTTCGGCTCATTTATTTTTATTTCATTTTTACAGCAGTTTTTGGACTTTTCATAAAGAATGAGCCATTCATCCTAGTTGCTGGCACTTTTTTATTTCTAATTATGGTTAAGGTGTTTGACTCACAAACACAAGTTACAGTGTTTGATTCTCACCTCTGGAAAAGAAATTGGTTAGGCATACAATAGCCTGTTAAGAAAGCTAGACTAGTAATTAGCTACAAACTTAAGAAACCATGAATCTAAGGAAAAGGGAAAATGAAAATTTTAGACTGTTTTCTATATATGTGAATAGTATTAAGAGTTGTTGTATCTTTCAGCTTTTCCCGGTTAGGGGTTGCCACAGCGGAACTCTGGTCCACTAATGATTGGCAGTAGATTTTTACGTACAGAGTTGCCAGCCCTGACGCACAACCTTCAACGAAGGTACACCCATTCACGCATGTCTCCACACAGAAGACGCTTTAGCTGAGAATCGAACAGGACAACGTCTTACTGTGAGGTGACAACGCTACCGCAGCAGAGTATAGTAAGAAAAATATGAATTTTGCAGTGGTGTAATACATGTGATGTAGATGTAATCATATCAGAAGACACAATATTTTTAACAAGTGAAGAAAGATTACAGAGAAACTATGGGGAGGAAAGATCATTTGGAATTTGGGAATGAGAGATGTTCTGGAATAGCCGTATTCTGCAGAAATACAGTAAAGATATTAGATGTAACTTATTTTTCCAATAAACATCTTTATTAAATTATCATATATGATGTAACTTTAGCTAAAATGGGACAATTAACCACTGTAGATTTAAAATGGAAAAAGCAAGTATATAGAATTATGGAAAGAACAAGTATATAGAATTATAACATTATATGCTTATACTAACTGTAAAGAAAGGGAAAGCTTATTTCATCAAATTTTAAATTATGTAGTGATAAATATGAACATTATAATGGCAGGAGACTTTTACTGTGATTTAATAGGCAAGTGTAAAAAGAAAGGAAATGATACAAGAAAAATGTTAGAAGTTATAGAATGTGGTAACTTAAAACTTTGAGTCAAAAATTTATGAACTTACAAAAGGGGTGATGTATAGAACTGAAACTGATTTTATAGTATCAGAAGGTTTAGTTACAAGAGAATGAAAGTAGTTGAAACAGGATTTTCTGATCATCTTGCAATATGGTTAGAGGCAAAAGAAAACAATATATAAAAACAGGCAAAGGAATAAAAAGGAGAAACAAGAAAGCATGGAATGAAGAAGGAAATGTATTAGTAATACAGTTATGGAAAATCATATTACTATGAGAGCATTTTATAAAACTTGTTCTGAATGGTGAATGATATTTAAGGAAGAATATAAAAAATGTTTTTACAGTGGCAATATGATGTGAGAAAAGTAGATAGAGAAAAATATAAAAACATATAATGATGCATTGGAAGACTTAGAACATAATGACAGAAAGTACTTTGCCAAAGAAAAAGAATTGCGTGGAAGAAATCAAGAAAAAAATACAAAAACTGTTATATAAGCAAATATAGATTCATAGGTTCATAGATTAGTACTAAGCTAACTGCCCTTGCTAGCCATTTTAAGCCTAGCCAATTATCCCTTGTGGAACTCAAACACTGCACCTTGTGTTTGTAAGGCAAACACCTTAACCATCAGGCCACCCTAAGCAAATATATTTTTTACAAGGCAAAATCAAGTTACTTAAGCAGATTATTAAAGAAAGATTGTAGTGTAATGACAGAAATAAAATAAATTTAAAGGAGAAATAGAATGAACTCAGGAAAAGATTATGAATAATGTAGTACAATATGTGCAAGAAATGTTTAAAGAAAAAAAGAAGGTAGTGAACAAAAACATGGAAAAAAAAACAGTTAACAGAAACAGAGAATAAAGAATAAGAAAAGGAGATTTCTTTAAATGAGCTAGATAAAGTATTAGGACGAGTAAATATAGATTTGGCTGCAGGCCCAGATGAAATATATATATATATATATATATATATATATATATATATATATATATATATATATATATTTAAGATTTTGAATGAATGGTTGAATGAAGGTTTTATGTATAGCATATATAGTATAAAGATGATGGATTGTCAATAATTATTTTTGAAAGTTACAGAAATTGTGGATGATATTATGAACAGAAAAGAAATGAAAATCATGACAGAAGATTTTAATACGGCATCTGGCACAATTGGACATGAAATCTTATGAGTAATAATAAAAGAATATAATACAAGTGAGAAAGTTAGGAAATTATATATATCAGCGTACAGTAATAATAAAGTAAAAATACTTGTAAATGGCTGGTTAAGCCAAGAGGTACATATGAAGAGTGGTATAAGACAGGGATGTCCACTGAGTTTTACATACTCTTTGCATTAGTTATGAATGTGATAGTATGCAAAATAAATTAGAAAATGAAGGAGGCAGGGTGTATAACACCTAAAGGTTTAAGAATTCTAGTTCTGTTTATATACGCAGATGACATTATAATAACTGCAAAAAACAAAATGTGGATAAAAAAGTAATTTACACAAATGAGTGTCTAGAGATATAGGGATGGCTTTAAATAAAAAAGTAAAGGTTTAGGTGATGCAGAAAAGATCAGGCCTATATGTTTTACAATTAATTAAATTTCTGTGTTACGCATAAAATTTGGGAATAAAGATGCAAGTACAATTCAATGAAGAAAAAAAAACAATAGAAGACAAACAGCAAATGTCTTTTCTGGAGAACATATACATTATCATTCAGAAAAAAGGCTTATTTGATAAATGCAGTACTGATGGAAAATAACATATTTAGCAAGTGTATTTATGTTGCCAACAGCATCTGAAAAGGAATTATTGCATATATTTTTTTTTTTCATTTATATGGGGTTTTAGATTAATCCCAGTAAAAAGAGCAGTTTTGTATGTAAATAAAGGAGGAGGTTTAGGATTAATTAACCCAGTGGTATATTCTGCTTTATTAAATTTGTACAAAGTGTTAAAGAGGATAAATGAAAAAAGATTAGTAGTAAAACTGAATAAATGTAAGAATGATAAATTCTGGGGTATGGTAAAAAATAGTAAAAGAGAAAAAAAATGTATGAATTAAAAAATACAATGTTACCAAAATATTTTTGTGGAAAATAAAAACTGATGATATAGAAAAAAAGATAGACAAGTATGATATAAGAATGCAATGATAAAACATTACTATGTAAAACCATGGGACTAGCTAACAGATGAAAAAAATTAAAGCTATAAAAATAAGAAGCAAATGGTGTAATCAGAAAGTACAATGTCAATTTTTTAATTATTTGTATAAAATTGTTATGATATTTCTCTTATATGTTAAAACAATAAACTTGTTTTGAAAAAAAAAAAGAAAGTACAATGTCAAGATTTTTTGTAGAGACTGGTAACAGATAAATTGCCAGTAAAAATAAATATGTCATATAAAAAGGAAAAAAAATGCTATAATATGTTTACATTGTCAAGAAGAAGAAACTATGCAGCATGTGTTTTTGAAATGTAAAAGAGTAAAAAGGTCATAGGAAAAACAAAGATTTTTTGAAGACATAAAAGATGTAGATAAAATAAACATGGATATGATTAAATATGGATATTACAAGAATAAAAGCAAATAACAGGTTAAAAGAATAGATATAAAGTTTTTTTATGTTATAAGAGTTATACGGAATGAAAGAATAAATGCAATTATGTTGAATGGTAAATGGATTATAGCAACATTAAGTAAAATCAGATGGTGGTTATGGAAAAAGGAGTGGGGGTCTAATGGGAATGAAAATTTATCATGATTGTAAAGAAAATAATGAATATGTGTAAACAGATTTGTACATTTATAATTCGGAAATATTTGTGAATATATAAATACTTTGTAAATAACAGTTATTTTTGTATACAAATAAAGGACCCCTTCTCTTTTGATAGGTGCCATGGAATCCTTTACCATCTGCCTGAGCTACCACCAACTCAAGCAGAAGGCACCTCAGTTTAATATCTCATCCAAAGGACAGCACACTCAAGACTAGCACCCCCTTATTCCTTAGTTACAACAATTGCTACATCAACATTTCTGACAAGGTACTTTGAAGGGAATTTTTAAAAATCTAAAAACTCATTGCATTCCCCCCAAAATAACATGTTCCCAATTACCTCTTTCTGTCCCATCACATCTCCAGCATTTCCTATATGACGAAAAAAAAACTCTGTGACTGCTCAGGGTATAAAAATATCTATGCAAACATTTCCAAACAAAAACCCTAAAGCATCTGGACCTTGTTGCATACCTGGGAACTATACAGATGTGCTCCAATTGGTTTTTGGTATATTTCCTTATCATTGTCTTTTCCCACTCTTTTCTAACCTCCGCTAATTAATTCTTACAGTTGCCATGTAATATTTTATATGCCCTACTAAGTATTCCCCTTTTTAAAAGAGACTTCTATTCCAGACTCAAAAACTCTACCAGACCTGCACTTCCACTTAGCACTCCCCTATCCCTTTCTCACTATTTGGTAGGGAAGGCAGTCTAAAACCAGCATTTCAAACTTCTGTTTGGCTTCATCCTACTCTATTACCTTTCCCTCTCTAGTTACTGGCTCCCAATACCTTGATTCTTTTGCTAATTTTCTCCAGTAAATTCCAGACTCCTGTTAACCATTTTTCTAAACCCATACTTGCAGTCATTCCTACTATAAAATCTTTTCTCCGTTCCATGTTGGTTTAGTTCTAAGAATACTTTGTTACTTTCTAAATAAAAGTAAAATGGCGGTGTAAACTTTGGCTCTAGATTATTGACACTGTTGAAGTGACACCCCGATCCCATGTGTAAAAATGGGAAAAGGGGTTGGATGGATGAGTGATTATTCTCCTCCTTAATGATTTGCATTCAAAATCCTACTCTCTCCTTACGTCTCAAACTCCTCCCCAATTCATTATCATCCCCTTCCACTTTGATATATAACTTTTTCCTTGTGTCATGTATATGTGCCTTATCTATATAGCTCTAAGGAATTTTTCAAACCAGGTAATCCTAAACCACATTGTTCAACTGGAAGAATAGACTTGTCCTACTTGACTCTTGCCCTCTTCCCCTCCCAAATAAGTTCCAATCACAACCTCTACGCTGGTTGCTAAAAATATGCCTGACCTGTATATAAAATGAAAGGGACTAAATCATTTTCAATGCTTGTGTCTTACTCTCCATTTCCATAATCAAGAATTTCCAGTTTCTCAGTTTTTGCATCATTTGCTTAGTCTCTTCCCACATAAGCTCATCTGCAAAAACAGAATACTTTAAGCCATATACGTAAATACTACATCTCATCACATTCCTATAAATATGGGTATTGCTGAACCAGCTTTTGGGTATGTTGTTTACTACAACAGCCTTTGTTTTATCCACATTAACTTTATATCTAGAAAAGACATGAAACCATCTCAAAATGTTCCACATAACTGAAATACCCTTTTCTGGATTTTTCATACATAAAATAACTTTACTCGAGTACCATATCAGTTATATCCTTGAATATGCGAGTCCCTTATTTTCTTAGCAAGCGGCTCTAAATATAAAGTAAATAACAAAGGGAAAGGAAGACATACCCTACTTAATTTTGGTAAAATTATGCAGGATGTCTGCCAAAAGGAAAGATCATGGAGTACATTTTTGAAGAAGAATTAAATGCATTCTGCAATATCTTCTGCAAATAAACATATACATGGTGGGCCAATTACCATACTGTTACATCAACTGTGGCACCTCTCCAAAACTGGGTCATCACAATGGTCCATTTTGTTATGATCCTGTGAAGGAGGATGTTAGTAAGTGCTTGGACATAAACGGGAATATTCTAAAGTATTTGAGAGGCAGTTCAGTTTCAAAAAGACTCCATTGACCCTCCAGAAAAGTACAGTTGTGTACAATTACCATAAATGTAGATGTTTGAGTGTATTTGCTGTTGCAGTCATCACACTTGGGTTATCTGCCTGCAGGTAGCCCTCAGTCAGCCCGAATACCAGAGTCTTGGGATTTCTGTGTCAGATGCTGTCGCCTCTTCCATGATGTCAGGTCGTCAGTGGTACAAAGCATGCAGCCAATGGCATTACATCAGTTTTTCTTACCCCAAATGTCAGCAGCCCCCAAAATAGGAAGCAATTACATAGTGTGGAACACCTTCAGTAAAAAGTAAATACCATAGCCATAAGATATGGCCAAAAGGAGGCTAGGTAGAAAGCATAGAAGAGTCAGGGGGCTGGTGGGAGGGTAACCAGGACTACAACAGTGAATACACTCGAACATCTACATTTATGGTAAGAGTACACAATTGTCCTATGTTCTTCGTGTTTCACTGTTGCAGTTATCACACTTGGGTTGATTCCCAAAGCTGAGGAAGGGTGGAGGCAGTCAAGAAATAGTAGGGCTGGCTAGCAGGTCTTGTAAGACTGCTGTGGCAAATCCAGCTCTGGATTTAGAAAAGACAGGTAAGTGGTAATGCTTGGTGAAGGTGTAAATCCCAAAAAAAGGGAAAGGAAGGACCTCGGAAGCTTTAAATCCAAATTAAAAAGTTTTTAATCCACGACAGCCACAAGACAAGAAAAATCCACTACACAGCAACGGAAAGGCACCAACACAAACGCTATTAAATCCAAGTGTGTACAGAACTCCAGGTTGCAGCTTCCAGGATGTCCCTGGTAGGGACTACCATAAGAAATGCTGTAGAGGTTGAGGTAGCCCTAGTGGAATGAGTTCTGATCCCCTGTGGGGTAGGTTTTCCATGTTGCTAGTAGCAGTAGTGTGCTATCCATTTGGAAATAGTTTTCTTTGAAATGGCCTTGCCCTCTGCCCCTGTAGCAAAGCTGGGTAGCAGCTGGTCAGATTTTCTGAAAGGCTTAGTCCTGTCAAGGTAGAACCTGAGTTGCGTGTGCACGTCCAAGGAGTGCAGGATCCTTTCTCCGTTATTCTGAAAATTAGAGAAAAAGGTTGGTAAATGGATGGATTGGTTTAGAGCCACACTGGATACCACCTTGGGCATAAAAGATGGGTTAGTCCTGTGGGAAACCCTGTAAGCATGGAAAATAATGAAGGGTTCCACAGCCATTAGTGCCTGTAACTCAGACACTCTTCTTGCAGAAGTGATGGCTAGAAGTGAAGTTGTTTTCCAAGAGAGGAATTTTAACTGTGCTGTAGCACCAGGCTCAAAAGGGGGAAGCGTGAGCTTCTCTAGTACAAAGAGAAGGTCCCAGGCGGGGTGGGCACTCTCCTCGGGGGTCTTAAATTGTTAGCTCCTCTCAGGAACTGTTTGACCATAGGGTGAGAAAAGAGAGGTGGCTCAGTATTATAATGAGCTAAGATGGCCGGGCATGAATCTTAATAGTAGAAAAGGATAGGCCTTTGTGGAGCAGCTCTGCTTGGTAATCTAGGATTTGAGGTAAGGCACAGCTGTGTCCTTTCCTTGAGACTGGCTCCAAGAACAGTATCTTTTCCATTTTTCTGAATAGGATTTCCTAGTACTAGGCCATCTCGCCTCAAGGATGATGTCCAGCACCTGTTTGCTGAGGGTTGCTGGTGGAGTATTCAGGGAATAAGCCAGGCTGCAAGGTTCAGGATTTGCAGCTGAGGATGCAAAATCTGTCCCTCTTGCTGGAACAGCAGGGATGGGGTCTGACGTAGGTGCCAGGGTGGCACTGCTGCCAGACTGCGTAGGAGTGTGTACCAGTGCTGGCAGGGCCAGTCCAGAGCAATAAGGACTGTCCTTGGTTTGTCCTGTTTGATCTTGAGTAGTACTTTTGAGAGGTGGGGCAGAGGGGGAAAGGCATAAATTGAGAGGTTTTCCCATGTAAAGGATAGGGCATCCACTTTCCATGTTTGGCTGTGGGGATTTCTGGTGCAAAATTTGCTCAATTGATGGTTTTGGGGGGAGGCAAAGAGGTCCACCTCTGGTGTCCCCCACCTGTGGGTTAGAAGTTTGAATGAGTTGGGTTCCAGTTTCCACTCGTGTGGGTCCAGTAGATTTCTGCTTAAGTCATCTGCCATTTAATTGTGTTTGCCTGGCAGGAATTGAGCTTGCAGGTGCACTTGGTTGCTCAAGGCTGTGCTCCACAGGGCCATGGTTAACCTGCAGAGTGGGTAGGAACGAGTTCCCACTGCTTGTTTATGTACCACATAACTGTGACGTTGTCTGTCTTTATCAAGAGTTGTCCTGGAAGGATAAGGTTTTTGAAGGCTGTCAGAGTACTCTGTACAGCTAACATTTCTTTTTGATTGTTATGTAAGTGAGTTTGTCCTGGGCTCCATTTGCCTTGAATGCATTTGCCAGCCATGTGAGCCCCCCATGCATAGTCTGATGCATCTCATGTCAGGGTTTGGGCGGTGAAGGGTTGAGTGAAAGGGAGTCCCTTGTTGTGGTTGCAAGCCTCTGCCCACCAAAGGAACTCTGCCCTTAGACAAGGAATGATAGGAATAATCGTTTCCGGGGTCCTGAGAATGTTGGCACCAGAGACTTTTTAAGTACCACTGAAGTTTCCGCATATGCAGTCTTACATATGGAATTAGTAGAATGCATGAGGCCATTAACCCTAGGAATTGCAGTATTTTTCTTGCAGACAGCTGGGTTGTGGTGGCCATTAGTTTGAAGTAGTTTGTCAAATAAACCTGCTTTTCTGGAGTAAGGAATGCCATCTGGGAAGTTGTGTTCAAGCTTGCTCCCAGGAATACAATCTTCTGGCTGGGCACCAGATGTGATCTCTTTTCGTTGGTGGTGTACCCCAGAGAAGTTAGAAGTCTCTTTACAAATACCAGATGCTAAAGTAGCAATTCCTAACTGTGCACCTGAATCAGGCAATCATCCAAGTATGGATAAATTTGAATATCTCTCTGCCTGCAGTATGCAATGGCTGGAGCCAGGCACTTTGTGAATACCCTGGGCGCAGTAGATAAGCCAAAGGGAAGTGCAGAGAAAGTACAGTTTTGTACCTACCATAAATGTAGATGTCCGATAGGTATGCATCTGCAGTCATAACATATGGGTTGTCCTGCCTCAGGCAGCCCTTCGGTCGGCCGGATTCCAAAGTCTGGGTCTGGCCTCGGCTGATGTCGCACTTTCCCCGACGTCAGAGCTTCTGGGGTATAAAGGCATCAGCCAACGCCATTTTCCTCAGTGTTTCTTGCCCCAGATGCCAGGTGCCCTCTAGGAAGGCTAAATTTGGTTAAATGTTGAAAATTCCAAACAGTAGCAACCAAAATATATATATATACATATATACATACAAACAAATACACCATAATAGATTCCCCCAGCTAGCTAAAAGAGGGGTAAGCACCCTAGGAATACCACAGAGGGGAAGGAGGGTGGGTAATCCTGACTGCAGATGCATACCTATCGGACATCTACATTTATGGTAGGTACAAAACTGTACTATGTCCTTCAAGGATGCATCTGCAGTCATAACATATGGGTAGAATACCATAGCCAAACTGGGGGAGGAGGTACTAAGATAATGATGGTGTAGTTAAGATCCCCTGTAAAACTGCAGTTGCAAAACCTGCTCGGGATCTGGAGTATAAAGGTAGATTGTAATGCTTGGCAAATGTATGCACGGAGCTCCAAGTAGCAGCTTCTAAAATGTCCTTGGTAGCCACTCCTCGTAGGAAAGCTGTAGTGGTGGCTGTGGCTCTTGTGGAGTGAGGCCTGATATTTTCAGGAGTTGTCTTTCCATGAAAAGAGTAGCAGAATCGAATGCAATTTCCTATCCATTTTGAAATTGTCTGTTTGGAAATTGCTTTTCCTTGCACTCCAGTTGCATATGCTACAAAAAGTTGGTCAGTTTTCTGCTGGTTTTAGTTCTGTCCAGATAGTAGCGTAGTTGTCTGTGTACATCCAAGGTGTGCAATAGTTTTTGACTCCTGTTCTGTGGGTTAGGGAAGAACGTAGGCAAATGAATAGCTTGGTTCAAGGATACCCTGGATACCACCTTTGGCATGAAAGTAGGATTGGTTCTCAGAGACACTCTATCCTGGTGAAAAATAATGAAAGGCTGCACTGCCATTAGTGCCTGTAACTCGGATACTCTTCTTGCTGAAGTGATTGCTAGAAGGAAAGCAGTTTTCCAAGATAAGAACTGTAAGTCTGCTGATGCTGCTGGTTCAAAAGGGGGTAGTGTTAATTTTTCCAGCACAAAATTGAGATCCCATGTAGGCAGAGGGGGTTTCCTTGGAGGTTTTACATTTTTGATCCCTCTTAAAAATTGTCTGAGGAGAGGGTGAGAGAAGATAGGAGGATCCATGTTGTACCCTGCTGAAACTGCTGAAGCATGAATCTTAATGGAAGAATAGGACAGGCCATTGTGGAACAGTTCTGCTAAGTATTCTAGGATGTGTGCTAGGTTTGCCAGTGTGACATTTGTACCCTTTGATGCACTCCAAATGAGGAATCTCTTCCATTTAGCTGAGTATGTTTTTCTTGTGGAGGGTCTGCGAGCCTCCAGGATAATGTCCTTGACCCTCTGAGATAAAACAGTTTGGTTTTGTTTTAAGCAATTTTCCAGGCAGTTAGCTGCAGTGTTTTCAAGTTTGGATGCAGGGTCTCGTAGTTGTTCTGCGTTAGAAGTAAAGGCCATAGGGGTAGAGGCCATGAGTTCGTCCGAGACATGCTTCTCAGTAGCGAATACCAATGCTGCCTTGGCCAGTCTGGAGCTATCAGAATCACCTTTGGCTGTTCCTCCCTGATCTTCAGTAGAACTTTGTACATCAATGGGAGAGGTGGAAAGGCATACACTGTTAGGGCCTTCCAGCTGAAAGAGAGAGAGGGGGTGTCCACCCTCCAGGCTTGTGGGTGGTATACTCTTGAGCAGAATTTCTTCAGTTGGTGGTTGAGTGGGGAGGCGAACAGGTCTATGTCTGGCATTCCCCATTTGTTTGTTATGATTTTGAAGATGTCTGGATGCAGCATCCATTCGTGAGCATCCGTGGTAGTTCTGCTTAAGCTGTCTGCTAGTGAATTCTCTTTTCCTGGTACGAATTTGGCCTGCAGTTGGATGTTGAGATCCAGGCCTAGGTTCCACAGGTCCATTGCCATCCGGCATAGAGGGTAGGAATGCGTGCCTCCCTGTTTGTTGATGTACCACATGACTGTGGTATTGTCTGTCCTTATCAGCAGATGTCCTTGCTGGAGGAATGATTTGAATGCCTCGATTGCATGCTTCACTGCCAGCATCTCTTTCAGATTTATGTGCAAATTCAGCTGGTCTTGAGACCATAGGCCTTGGATACACTTGTCTTCCATGTGTGCTCCCCATCCTAGGTCTGAGGCGTCCGTGGTGATGGTCTGCCTTGGTTGTGGTTTGTTGAAAGGCAACCCTCTGTTGGTCTGGCAGGCCTGAGCCCACCACAGGAATTCTTTTTTCAGGCATGGAATGATTGGTATCATGGTTTCTAGACTGTGCCTGTGTTGAGACCATAAATTCCTTAGGTACCATTGTAATTTTCTCATATGCAGCCTGGCATGCGGGATCAAGATTATGCAGGATGCCATGTAACCCAGGGCCTGCAGGACTTTCCTTGCAGTAAGCTGTGTTTGTCTTGTCAAAGCCATGAAGTAGACTGGGAGTTGCTTTTGTTTTTCTTCTGTGAGAAAAGCCATCTGAGTTATTGTGTCCAGATCCGCACCCAAAAATGTTATCCTTTGGGATGGCACTAGTCTTGACTTCTGGATGTTGACTGTGTATCCCAAGGCCTGTAACAGGTGTATGACATAGGCCAAATCCTTTATTAGTTTTGTCTTGTTGTCCGCTTGTATTAGGCAGTCGTCCAGGTATGGGTAGATTTGAATTCCCTAAAGCCTGCAATGTGCAATTACTGATGCCAGGCATTTCGTGAATACTCTGGGCAGTAGATAAGCCAAAGGGCAATGCTGAGAATTGATAATGCTCTGATCCTGCAAGAAATCTGAGGTGTCTTCTGCAATCTGGTCGTATAGGGACGTGCAGGTATGCCTCCTTGAGATCTAGAGTCACCAGCCAAGACTCCTTGCCCAACATGGGAAGAAGTTGCTGTAGGGTCAGCATCTTGAATTTTGGCACAATGAGATATGTGTTTAGTGCGGACAAGTCGAGAATAGGCCTCCATTGGGTTTCTTTTCTTGGTACAAGGAATAGTCTGGAGTAAAATCCTTGGCCTTGTTCCATAGATGGTACCCTTTCTATTGCTTTCATCTGAAGTAAATTGTTGATTTGTCTTAGAGCCTCTGGCTTCTGGTTTGGTGGAAGGTTTGGCATTCCGCTCTTTTTTGGTAAAGTGTGGAAGTGAAACCTGTATCCTTTGTCTATTGTTTGCAATGTCCATTTGTCTTTTGTAATGCAATGCCAGTTCTTTGAAAATAAAGCCAACTTTCCGCCCAAGGGTGCTACCAGTTGTTCCCTGGTAGGCGGAATCAGAGCCAAGTCATTGTGTCTGTCCTGTGGAAGTGGTTGTAGTTGCAGCTGTGGCAGTACTTCTCTGGTTGGCAGGTTGCCACTGACGACCCCTGTAGGCACCCTTTGATTGACCTCTGCCTCTTGGCGTCTATTCCTGCCCTCTGTGCTCTGGAGGTGTCTGGAAAGGACCAATTCTTTGAAGGCCAGTTTCTGCTGAACCTTGGAGGTTGGACCTGCAGAAAATCCTTTACTGTTTGCACAGATTTTACTTTTTCTTCCACTTTCTTTAGAATCTCCTGTGCAGGGGAGCCAAATAAACTTTGTTTCTCCATTGGAGCATCTAGGAGTTTAGCCTTGACATGGTCTGGCAAGGATTGCTCTTTTAGCCAGGCATGCCTTCGAATTACTGCTCCAGTCATAGCTGATCTAAATGAAGCCTCCAGTGCATCATAGCAACATTTTAAGAAATGATTACTGACCTGCTGAGAGTTGTGTACCAAATCCTGAAGGGACTTACGGTCTAAAGGTTCAGGAGAGGAAAGCTTTTTATTCAGCTGATCTAACAAATATTCCTGGTACTGTATCATATGGAATTGACAGTTTAAAGCCCTGGCAGAAAGAGTAGCAGATGTATAAACCTTTTTTCCCCATCTCTCTAATGCTCTTGACTCTCTTTCAGAGGGTAGGGGGTTTTTGGCAGTGGCAGCTGCAGCACCTTTTGGGCCCTGAGAAATAGTTTCTGGGTCTGCAGCATGGGCTTTATACAAGTGGAAGTGAGAATCCGGGACCCTGTAATATCTGTCAGGTTTGGCAGGGGCCGGTGGAAGAGAATCATGGGCAGAACTGACATCATTGCATGCATCATCAACTACAGTTAGCACAGGTGGAATGGCTAAAGGCCTATGCTGTGGCAAGTGTAAAAAGGTCCTTAGTCTTTTCCTAGAATCAGAGAAATCCTGACCCTGCCATTGAAAGTGTTCCCTCATTGAGTGCAAAGTCTCCCCAAAGGAAAATTCTTCTGGAGGGGAGGCAGAAGGAATAGAGTCTTCTGCATCTGTATCCTCATAAGGTGAGTATGGCCCTTCCTGATGGTCTGAAAATTCAGATCCATCCGAGGAGTAATCAGAGGAGAGAGGTTCAGGGGGTTCAGTCCTAGGCCTTTTGTCAGGAGAAGGTTGAGAGGCACTGTCTGGGTGAGGTTGGGAACCCCTAATTAGAGATATAAGGTCCTCAGCAAGGCTGAGAATCTGAGAACTTGAGGAAGGTCTCTGAGAGGTAGATTTTGCTGGTAAAGCTTTTGAAATTTTAGCTGCTTTAGCCCTGGAAAAGGCCTTAATAGACATAGAAGCAGGGGGCCTAACTGCCCCACGTGCAGGTGTAGAAATGTCCAAAGGAATGGTGTCGGACAATTCTTCTGCGCTTGCTTCTTCGGTAGGGATTTCTGTAGCCGACTCAGCCGGGGCCTCTCTGGCCTCGGTTGACGGAGGTATGTTTTTGGCAGAAGTAAGAACCGAGGACTCGGTTTCAGCCGAAACCGAGACACTCGTGGTAGGCCTAACCGTGGTTTCAGCCGAAACCGCGGCCCGCAAGTGTCGGTCCTTTTCCTTGCGTTTTTTGGCTAAATGTGTAGTCGGTGTCTCCGACGGCATTTTATATGCAAAAGCAGAGCCAAAAAACTCTTCTGCAAACTCCGACCGACGTCTAAGAGTCCGTCAGTTGAAGGAGGCACAGGCTAAACAAGCTGATACGTTGTAGTCTGGGCCTAAGCAAGGAAGGCAGTAAGAATGGAAATCCTTATGAGGTATCTGTTTCTCACAAGTTAAACAATTATTTACTTTGTCTGACATCGGCTGAGGCAAGAAAGAGTCCCCAACGGGGTACCTAGCTTTTTTAGAAGTCTTCGGTAGCTGAAATCTCTGGATCTGACCGACCGGCACTTGCGAACAGCTTCTGCTTCGGGCACCGCGCGGCAAGAAAGACTGAGGAAAATAGTGTCAGCTGATGCCTTTATACCCCAGAAGCTCTGACGTCGGGGAAAGTGCGACATCAGCCGAGGCCAGACCCAGACTTTGGAATCCGGCCGACCGAAGGGCTGCCTGAGGCAGGACAACCCATATGTTATGACTGCAGATGCATCCTTGAAGGACATCTGATAGTGCATAGAGGCTGCCCTGAAATGTAGATATTTTCTGCAAGTTTCCCTTATGGGGATGTGCAGATAAGCTTCTTTTAGGTCTAGGGTGACTAGCCACGAGTCCTTGGCTAGCATAGGAAGCAGTAATGTGTAAGCATTTTGAATTTTGGGACCACCTGGAAGGTGTTGAGAATGAACAGGTCCAGGATAGGGTGCCAAGAGCCCTCTTTTCTGGGCACCAGGAACAGTCTGGAGTAGAAACCCTGTCCTCTTTGCTCTATTGGAACAGGCTGAATAACCCTGATACTGAGAAGAGAAAGTACTTGCTTTTGAGCCTCTGCCCACTGGTTTGGAGGAAGGTCTGGCAACCTGCTTGGGGTTGGCAATGAGTGGAAGTAGAATCTGTATCCCTGGGATACAATGTTTAGGACCCATCGGTCCTGGGTAATGGACATCCAGTTTTTTGCATGCAGGGCGAGTTTTCCTCCTAGGGGTGCAAGTACTTGGGCATGACTGGGATGGATGATAGACAAGTCATTGTTTTTTTCCATAAGAGGTGACTTACCACTCCCTCTTTTTGAGGGGGGAGCACTCCATTGTTCAGATCTCTGCGTACCCTGAGACTGAAGCCTTGGTGGTCTGTTGCCCCTGGGTTTGGGCTGCGAAGACCTGGTAGGGACTGGAAAGGACCAGTTTTTAGAAGGCCAATGTCTACTGAATCTAGGTGGCTGTACCTTTAAGAAATCTTTTAACAGTTTGCATAGTTTTAGCTTTTTCCTGCATCTCTTTAAGAACCTCTTCTGCTTTTGTGGCAAACAAATGTTCCTGGTTTAATGGAGCATCTAGTAATTTTGCTTTGACATGGTCTGGCAAGATTTGTTCCTTCAGCCAAGCATGCCTTCTCAGTACAGACCCAGTGACAGCAGCCCTGCAAGATGCTTCTAAGGCATCAAAACCACACTGCAAAGTATGTTTACTGACTTGGTTTGCAGAATGCAGTAACTCTTGTAAATCTTTATTTTCTGCAAAATCTGGAAGCAACAACATTTTTTGTTTAATTAGTTCCATAATATGCTGCTGGTACTTCAACATGTGAAACTGGCAATTTAAAGCCCTGATGGCAAGAGTTGCACAGGTAATATACCTTCTTCCCCATCTGTCTAGCACCCTCGAATCCCTGTCTGAAGGGGTAGAATTTTTGGCTGTTGTAGTCTTAATACCTGTAGGTCCCTGGGAAATGGTCTCTGGATCCGCAGTGGGATTCTTAAAGAGAAATTTGTGAGAGTCAGGTACCCTGTAGTACCTGTCAGGCTCTCTAGGAGCTGATGGTAAAGTATCAGGAGTAAGACACGATTGCATGAAAACATCATCTACAATATCCAGGACAGGGGGTATAGCTAGAGGCTGAGGCAAGTCTAAAAATTCTGAGTCTCTTCTTGGACTGTGGGTAGTCCTGGCATTCCCAGCGGAAATGCTCTCAAGATATGCAAGGTTTCACCAAAAGAAAAGTCCTCCAGAGGGGAGGCAGAGGGAATGGAATCCTCTACATCTGAATCCTAATAGATAGATAAGGGTATGTCCTGGTAATCAGAGGCATCAGATTCATCGGACCCATGGCCTGTTGAATCAGAAGGGAAATCAATTCTTTGACTTTTAGAGGGGGAAGGCTGGCTTCCCCTGATTAGAGTTATAAGGTCTTCAGCCATTCTAAGCATTTGTTTCTGTGCCATGGGAGCCTGAGCATGCACTTTGGTTGTCTGCTTTCTAGGCATTGTGCGAACTCTGGGCCTGAGAAACGTGGTCATTTTAGTCTGAAACGAAGTAGTAGGTTTAATACGAACATCGGAAGGTCGGAATACACCCTCAGAAGCCGGTGCCTGTACAGCGGCTCCAGACCCATCCAAGGTAGAGACATCCACAGGTTCCATAATCGAAGAAGCGGCATACCGGACTCCGAATGGGTCTCAGCAGAGGTCTGTGAATTTGTAAATGTGGGTATCAGGGGCTGCAAAGGTGCCTCACTGAGTACTGGTGGACTAGCGACTAGCTTAACGGAAGCGTCGTCGGCGGTTTTGGACCTATGCGGTCTGTCTCTGTCTTTATCCTTATGTTTTTTCGGAAGATCGGTAGTCGGATGGCTTACCGAAGCTATTTCGGAATACGGAGAACAACAGCGAAAGAATTTAGCAACAAAGATAGCCCGACGACGAATAGTTCGGGAGTTAAACAAGGCACAAAACCGAGGGCAAGGAATATCATCGTCTTGGCCTGAACAGGTGACGCAGTAAGAATGAAACTCTCTGTGAGGTATTTGCTTTCCACAGGCAAGACAATTGTTAACTTTTTCTGACATTGGTTAGAGCAAGAAAAAAGAATCTCCAACAAGGTACTTAGCTTTAGAAGACTTCAAGTAGCGGCCAACTGGCACTTGCGAACTGCTACTGCTTCGTGCTCCCACGTGGCAAGAAAAGCTGATGTAATGGCGTCAGCTGCATATATTATACCCCTGATGACCTGATGTCATGGAAGAGGCAACAGCATACGAAGCAGAAATCCCAAGACTCTGGCATTCGGGCCAACTGAAGGCTACCTGCAGGCAGATAACCCAAGTGTGAGGACTGCAACAGTGAAACACAAAGAACATCTAGGGTTACCAATGAAAATTGCATTAGCAAGGAGACATAAAAGCTTGCGGCTGAGCATTATCATTTGGGAAGTGTGGATGGCTGGAAAACTGTAAACTGAACCAGGCATCCATACAAAGAATGTAAAACGGGTGTAAAAGCCCTGTGCTGTAAATGCAGTGCCAGCATCCGGAGGCTGATGAGGAGAAAGGCCAGCAGTGATAATCTTAGTTTCTGAAAGGTTGCTACAAAAGGGGTCACCTGAAAGAACTGTATCATGTAGAGTGCAACCCACTGATACTGAAGTGATCAGCAATGAAACAGAAATTGTGTAGGACATCAGAAGTGGAGCCTGAACTGACACCAGGAAAAAGGACATCTGAGCCCCTGCGTACTGGGAAGGCCAATGCCTATGTAAAACATAAATGCAATGCACAATCATCATAAATGGTGAGAAGGCAGTCAATGCCACATAAATGCTGAAGAAAGTGCTAAACTTACAGGAAAGCCCAAACAAATGTTCAGTGCCCAGGGACCATGAGGATAATGAGGACAGAATTGCAGCTTTTTGATCTTCTGATATCAAAATGCAATGCTGCTGCCTACACCAGTGACATAGAGATATAAAGCCCTAACTACTTCTAGATGACTCAAGTTTAATTAGTATTTTGGGCACCTGACATCATCATAACAGATGATGGACATGCATTTCTTTATATACACCTTACAGTTGATGCCTGGTGGAGGTCAGGCATGCATGGGTAGGTGTTGTCCTCAGAGAAGGAGAAGGGGTCACAACGGAGGTGAGATGATATACCAGAAAACCCACTAAATGTCTTTCCCTGTGAAGGGGTAGGGGTGTACAGGGTGCCTTCACCACTTCACAAGCACCAGCCAACAAGGACCAGATATAGTCTGGGGGAGGCTAGTCAGGTTCAGCAAACCTATAAAACATGGAAAGGTCCTCTGGAGCACCTGATGAACAACTGTGAGGAGCCAAAAAGAACAAAACAAAAGAATTACTATAGAAGTCAAATTATTTATTTTATTTATTTTACATTTCTTAACCAGGGGTGTCTGACTGAGCCGAAAAGGCCCTTTTTCAGCAGAGGCCCGGGGAGAAAAGCTCCACAAAGAAAAATTAGACACATTTAGTTATTTAGACATGATCAGTATACACACAAATTACAAGAGACATGTTTTTACAGTGGTATGCGGCACATAAACAGTTACAGTGGAGAGAACAAACAAAAAATATTAATTTTAAAAATAAAGGTAATTAATAGATTTGTGGTGTACAGCTGAAATTTGGAACATAGGTAGAATACATACATAGTACACAGGTACAGTACATACATTGTAGATTAGCCAGTGTTTGTGAGTAAGATTGAAAACTATTATCAAGTGCTCTAGATTTAGTATGTATATGTTATCCGCTTTCACTAGCCTGGGGAGCAATCATGGCACTGCCAACTTTGCTTGAGATGTTGCCCGATGAGGTCTTTAAAGGGGGCTTTGGATGATGTGTTTTGAATGCTAGTAGGGACATAGTTCCATTTTTAGCCACTGAACTACTATATAGTGCATCTCCAAAGCTATTGTAGCTATTGGTGACTTCTAGTAGCAGTTTGCTTGATGATCTAAGAGGCCTTTTGGCTGAGTGATGTTGTACTAGGTTTTTGAGGGCAGGACACTTACTGGGGAGGTAATAGATAGAAGGACAGAGGCAGAGCTGACTGTAGGTCAGGAGGTTGGGCAGTTCAAGCCAGTGGAGCTGTCTCAAAGCAGTACAGTGATGAGGTCTATATGAGCAATTTGCAGCAAAGCGGGCAATTCTGTTATAGCAGGCTTCCATTTTGCTTAGTTTAGTTTTGTTGAGATTAGTCAGAATGGGAGATGCATAGAGTAGGGTGGATAGAAGTTGGGAGCGAGCAATGGCTGATCTTGTGTTGTTGGTAAGAAATGGTTTGATACGGTAGAGTGACCCCAGTTTGGCATGTACTTTTTTAATAGTTAAGGTGAGATGACTATCAAATTTTAGGTGGGAGTCTATGGTTATTCCCAATAGCTTAGCCTGTGCCACTGGAGCAATTGGAGTAGCATTTGTGGAGTAGATAGTGAATTGACTGTTAGTGTTTTTGTTAGAACTGGTTATAATCATAAACTGAGTTTTCTTTGGATTGAGGATAAGTTGGGCTTTGGTAAGGCAGTTTTCAACATCAGAGAATGCTAGTTGAGTTGTTTGCAGGAGGATGGGAATGTTTTGTGCAGCACAGATTAAGGTAGTGCCATCTGCATACTGAATTACAGATGCATGCTGTGTGGAGGTATGGAGGTAATTTGTGAAGACTGTGAATAGTAGTGGTCCTAAGATAGAACCCTGTGGGACTCCTATAGTTATGGGCAGCTGAGGAGAGAGACAATTGATCCTAAATCAACAGGGAGAAAGCTGGGGGACTCCTGCAAAGGCAAGGGTCACAGCTTTGAAAAAAAAAACAGATCTGCACTCATATGAATTAGGACCTAAAGGCTCTACCACTTTACAGTGGGAAGCAGTGGTGGCTGGTGACTTCAAATCAAAGGTGGAGTGCAGGAGACAGCTGAATGTGTGGGGCCAATGGGAAGGGGTGAGACCAACTAGAAAGGGGCGTAGCTATGTTCAAAACCACAAAAACTGGGACTTTAATTAAATACGTTGTCCTGGGTACGAAACCATCATTATGAGAGTCAAATCAAGACAAAACGAAGTGTAGAAGAAAAAAATATTTCAATGCATTGGCTGCACAACAGCTTACTTAATATCCAGATGGAAACAAAAATGTTGTGAGACATGAAAAAATAAATTACTTTTTAAATACATTACTGGAATGCCAGTCAAAATCAAGTATAAAAAAACAAGCAGCAGTCAACTCAAACCACTTCTCCTTGCACTGCAGTTATAATTATAATTTATATTCAGCTTTATAAAAGTACCAAGTAACATGCTGAAAGTAGCAAGCTCTGTGATACCCCCACTTGTAAAAATGTTTATTATCCAAAAAAGACCCGCTGCCTGACAACAACTATCTACTTGTTTCATGGGGAAAACATGATCAAAGTAAAAAATGAACAGCAAACAAGAAACAAGCTCAAGATAAATTGCTTAAAGGATTACTGCACAGGTTATGGACCACACATGATATATTGGCATTCTGTTTAGTTTACGGGTAAAGCCTACAAAGATGACTGCAAGTCTCCAACAAATGTAACAAGCTTCTGAAAATACAGTAATCCTGTCCTTTATTACAAATACGGTCATATGCATTTCAATACCTAATGCTTATACATTATCTAGTTACGTAAATATTCTCTGCATGGCAACAACAAAAAGGCTTTCAATGTTGGTAATTCTTTAACAGTATGCTTATTAAAGCTTACTTGCATCTTACAATCTCAGACAATCTTACCTGATGGTCATTAAAGCATTGCTACTTAAATACACAGCAACAACATGCATTTTCTGAATAATAAGAAGCATAAATCAAAAGTACAAAAATATGACAGAAAAGCAGAATGTTCTACAAAATCAAGGACAGATGAAAAGCCACTGTAGTACTAGTGTCTACCTTGGAAGGGGGGGATACTCTGCACACTTACACTGCATAACTGCTCCTTGCCTTGCTTGGACACATCCACAATCACTACATGGGAGAGTGGGGTGTAACAACTACATCACAATTTGAAATGTCTCTGGATGACGGTGATGGCCCTGACACATTTGTCATACCTCTCAACCTCATTGCAAGAAATATGGACAAAGGCTCAAAAATAAGGGCAATTTTTAAATACTGCTCTTATAAACTTAGAAAAATAATGGAATAGTAGGATTTGCATTAGTATGAATTTTCCTAAGGGTATGAACTCTGAAACTCAATGTCTGTCATTATTTAGTGACTTCATTCCTAAATGATTTGCCAGAAAACCACAAATTTTGTGAGGAACAAACCAAAACTAAGAAGCAAAAATCTATTAATTCTGCAAAAATCTGGACAGCTGGCAGATATATTTCAGGCGGGGCTGTCTCTGAGTTTGCCTCCCTTCCCCCTCATAAACTCATGGTTGAATGGGGCCTCCCCCTGCAGCCATTCCAATGTTTCATTACCTGGCTATATCGCCCCATTTACCATAAACACTAATGTGCATACTGCTTTACTTCTATGATGATTTGGATTTAATTTAAGTTTTATTTTACATTTTACAGCACAAACACTAAAAGACATCTGCTAAACAAAGCAATGCAGTCTCACAATGAAAACAGACTTGGCATTAAAACATTTCTGCCCTTGAAACTCACATTCATTGAAACAGCACTGATACCCACACTCAAAGAAAATACATCTGGCCAGTGGCAGATAAAGATTAACTTTGGGGTGTTTTCAAATCATAGTTCCCTTGCACATGATACATACACATGTTCTTTGATACACCTTCCTGACTGTATTAAATTACATTCCTTGTATAATGCAGTACAGTTGTTAGACAGTGTTTTAAATTTATTGTTTTGAACATTTTTCCAGTAAACAATGAAACAAAATGCATGCACCAACAATGACAAAACTGCCCAATTCAGAACATTTCCATCATAAAAGTCTACTCAAACTTCGACAGTCCACCAGTATCAGTAAATATACACAATCTCTGCAGAAGTAAAAATCATCTAAATAATTCCACATTAAAGAGATCTGTAACTAATGAAGAGGCTGCTGCTAGCAAACAACCCTATATTTCATCTACAAATAAAATGCCTGTTGCCCTTGAGGAATAAATTGCCTATGTTACATTAAAAAATGATAAGCTTGTAATAGGGAGTGGATGGCAAACTGATAACAGGGTCATAGTTACTAGGTATCTCCGCCAAGGAGGAAATTCTCAGGACTGCAGCATCCACCCCTTTAAAAGAGTACAACACAGTACAGTATCAGCAATGCATCTACATACTGTGGGAGTAGAACCCACAACCTTCTGCATCAAAAGCAAGTACACTATCTGTTGTGCTATTAACAATGTATACAGATTCAGCATAAGCAGCACTAAACTTTTTTTTCCCTGTAGCTCTCGGCTCCTTGTAAAATCCACTCAACTGCATCTCTCAACTTTGCAGCACAAGAAATCTGGAAAAAGCCAAAATTTACTGGGGGGGACAAAAGCCCCAAAACCAGGGAAACATTTTAAATATTGCTTGCATAATTTTGGAAAGTTACTAGAATAAAATGCTGTGTTACCACCATGCATTCTACTGCCAAGTCTTGAACCCAGGATGCTGCGCACTACAGTCAGAGCAACATACCACTATGCCAAATCAGCTGTTTCTTGAGTGACAGGAAGACTGAAACTTAAATGGCTATCATTAAGTGAATTCAGTTCTCACCATAGTTCTCAACCGCTTAGCACAAAACACCTGCACAAAGCCAATAATGGGAGAATACAGCTCCAAAACATATTCAGTGAATTCAGTTCTCACCATAGCTCTCAACCTCTAAGCACAAAAAAACCTGGACAGTGCCAATAATGGGAGAATACAGGCCCAAAAGTAAGGACAAATTTCAAATATTGATCTTATAAACTTAGAAAATTGCTAGAATAAAAGGATTTGCGTTACCGTGTACTTTCTGAACAATATGAAGTCTGAAATTCAAATTGTCATTATTTAGTGAATGCAAAATCCAGAAAACCACAGATTTTATAAGGAAGTAAACATAAATATGAGGTAAAAATCTGAATAGTTTTCACAAGTACTGATGGGTAGGGAATTCAGGGTCTTGCTACCTGCACCCAAGGTACAGGGTTTGAGCCTGAGTTATTCTCTATCCACCAGGTATATTTTCTGAGTTTCTCTCTAGCCACCAGGTATATTTAACTGGGGCATTTCACACACACACACACACACACACACACACACACACACACACACACACACACACACACACACACACACACACACACACACACACACACACAGTACCTGGGTTTGGAGTCCATTCCTGCAGCAGCTTCAAAGTTAGAGCTTCGTTCAAGTCCCAGCCGTTTAAAATACATGTCCTTCCCATGCATCAGACGTAGCTTCAAAGTCCCAGCCTAAGAATATAAGTCCTTCCCATGAGAGAAGCTATCCACCTGCAGACACTGCAGTCCAAGCCCCTTCCAGTCTATACAGTAGTCTGATGCCTTCTTCCTAATCCAAACTGGTTAAACAGCAGTCCGGATTAGTGCACACATGCATGGAGTTCCGGGACTCGCTATAATTTTTTATTTTTGTTTTTCTTTTCTTCTTTTCTGGGGGGGGGGGCGCTGCAGTCCAATAACATGAGCCGCCCCTGGTGGGAAGTTTAACACACTCTCCTTCAATACCACCTGAAGTCTGAATGACTTTTGGGATAAGGCTGGTTCAGAAAGGAACTTTTTCAACTATGACTGGCTGTGATGAAGAATATTTGCAAAAGAAATAATTCTCCAGAGTCCTGAAATAAAATTCAGTACATAACATTACTGTACAACACTGGACTTATATGATCTTCTTCCACCCTTGTTAAAATGAAACGGCAGTAATGTAGTATGATAGACACTGGTGATTAGTCCGATCAATATTTAAGTAAAACACAAAATGCTACATAAGGTGGATGAAAGTCTTGTGCTTTTCTGATAATTCTATGCACCCCTCAACCCTGGAAATGTTTATCTAAGTACTGTCACACCAGCCAAGCTAGTGAAGAGGTTTCCAGATGCTAATCCATACTAGTGGAGATGTAACAATGGGGCTATAAGAGACTGGGTACACATTTTTTGGCATTGTCTAAACCTGGTGGGCTTACCAGGCAGATCTACAGTCTTTGACAGAAGTTTGAAGGGCTCTCCTCTTCCTTATAGCAAAAGCCAGATTAAGTGAAAGTTTCTACACCTATCCCGTTCTTTATGAGAGCTATGCATTTTAACAATTTGTCAGGCTTCTGCCCCTCCTCTATGTTTTACATCTGATGTATACTTTTTCGGAGTGAGTTAACAACCTGACTTGAGTATGTCTTTAAAAACCCTATTACCCATGCATTACTCAAAGAAAGTGATAACTCAAAACTGGAAAAACAGTAACCGTTCCAGTGTGAGAGGCCTGAAGGGGCTGTTGAATGTTTTAATTAATGAAGCATACAAATCCACACCAGGCAATGAAGGCAGACATTTCTGAGGAAGTAGAACCCTTTGATAAATATTCTGGATAGATAATCAAGCATACCAGACTGTATTAAACCACTTAAATTCTTGAAATACAGCAAAATTTTAAATAACACAAGGAAAAACAAAATGGCTAGAATATATATGAAGAGATGGGGTTCTACTGGTGAATGAACAATGAAGGAAGGGAGTCTTAGGGACCTTTCTCAAAGGACTTTTTGTTTACTTAGTAAAGCAAAAGTAGAGTTTGATAGGTTACCATTCTGTTTGATAGTCTTTCTGGTCTTTGTTCTGCACTTATACCCATTTCTCTTTTTTCCTTCTAAGCTGGATAAAGAATACGTTATTTAAGGTGTTGGCAAGTGAAATGATGGAAAAGAGGTTTTGATGCTGTAAAATATTAATTTGTTTGTGTCTTTCAGCTTTTCCCGGTTAGGGGTCGCCACAGCGGAACTCCGGTCCGCTAATGATTGGTAGTGGATTTTTACGTACCGGGTTACCAGCCCTGACGCACAACCTTCAACGAAGGCACGCCCCATTCACATATGCCTCCACACAGAAGACGTTCTAGCTGAGAATTGAACGGGACAACATCTTGCTATGAGGCGACAACGCTACCGCAGCACCACCACCACAATAATATTTTGTGGTTATATTGTTCTTCTTGTTACTGTTCTTAATGTCATCCATTACACCAGATTAATAGAAAAAAACCTAGCTAAAATTCTAGCTTCAGTTTTGTTCATCTCTGTGAACCAGTTTCAACAAAAATGCTCAAAGGTTTTAGAAGTACTGTTTAGTGTAGTATTTCTTCGACATCTTTGCTTACTGTGTACAGCAAGTGATTCATCAACTCAAACAGGCATATGGATTGGGACCAATCTGCCCATAATTCTCGTTCTAATCTGGCTATATTTACCCTGCACCTGTTTAACATATTCAGCCTCTCACTATGCTGCGGTGGTGGTGCTGGAATTTTCTGACAATTTTTCATGTTATTCATTAAGATTCCTTCCTTTCAGTTTCTGTGCCAACCTGTTTCATCAACCTAACAGGTTTTCTGATAAGACACAGTAAAGAATAGTTGTGTAAGAACTTACCATAACCATAGATGTCCTTCTCTTCCATGTTGCAGTATTCATAACAGTAGGGATGTTGCTGCTTGCAGCACCGGACATCTGGCCAGTATACCAAAGTCTTTGGATAAGAGGTATGTGTGACATTGCTTGTCAGAGCCATAAACCTACGTCAGCTATGTCTGTGACGTCTGCACATACCCAACTCAGAACTGCCGCATACCGCAGTACCCCTGGGAGGCTAGAAGGAAAGAAGCTTTCCAGACTCACACATACTACCAGTCAAGGAAGTATTTCAGCTGTTTAACTACATGGCAGCTTTTGTACCCTTTTAGAAATGCAAACACACAAAAGAAAGCCAACACTTAAAGAAGGGGGTGGGGGTGGGGGGAATGAATACTGCAACATGGAAGACAAGGACATCTGTGATTATGGTAAGTTCTTACACAACTATTCTATGCCCTTCTATTCTCACGTTGCAGTATTCATAACAGTAGGGAGAGTACCAAAGCTTTAGGTAGGAGCCTGGGAGGTAGGTTGGGAGACACAGTCGATGAGACCCTGCAAAACTGATCTGGCAAACCCAGCCCTTGCTCTAGAAATCAAGTCTAGCTTGTAATGTTTGACAAAAGTATGCACAGAAGACCAAGTGGCTGCTTCCAGAATGGAAGCGTAGTCAATGCCCCTGAAAAAGGCTGCTGAAGACGCAGCTGCTCTGGTAGAATGGGCTTTTATATTGGAGTTCAATTATTTTCCATGAAAGGAATAGCAAAATGAGTTAGAAATCCATGAGGCAATTGTTTGTTTTGGCACTACCTTGCCCAGGGCTCGAGGGTGAAAGGAGACTAAAAGCTGGTCAGACTTTCTAGTGGATTTGGTCTTCTCCACATAATACCTCAGTTGTCCTGGGATGGAGGAATAGGCTTACGAGGAGGTCTGATATGGAGAACCCCTTTTAAAAAGAGTTTAACTTCTAGCCTGGATGCCAGTGGGGGTACTAAAGGGAGACAAGTAGAGATGGCTGACAAATGTACTTTTGCAGAAGAATACGTCAGTCCAGAATGGAGCAGCTCACACAAATAAGAAAAGAGCATAGGTACTGCAGCAAGTAATGGGTCCTGTTTGTTCTTGAGACACCACCTGGAGAAACCTTTCCATTTAGATAAGCAATTTCTCCTGATAGTAAGTTTCCTGGCCTCCAGCAAGACACTGAGTATGTTCTCTGAATACAGGTGTCTAAAGGGGATAAAAATTCTATCACCCATAAGGTCAGTTTGAGGTTGAGCACCTGTGGGTGTATGTGGGATCCTGTCTTGTGTGAGTAGGTCAAATCGGTGAGGTAAACTGTGGTGACTACCCTTGGCTAATAGATATAGTAGGGAAACCAATGCTGTCTTGGCCAAAAGGGGGTCACCAGCAGGACTCTTGGCTTGTCCCTATGAATCTTCAGAAGGACTTTTTGAATCAGTATGAAGGGGGAATGCATAAAGGAATATCCCCTCCCATGAAAAAGAGAAGGCGTCCACATTCCAAGCTTGTGGATGTGGAGTTCTCATACAAAGGGGGGGCATCTGTCCGTTCTGGGAGGAGGCAAACAGATCTGCCTGTGGAATACCCCCCTGTGAACAAGATCCAAAAACATTTCCCTCTGAAGCATCCATTCGTGAGAGGGTGCCAAGGTTCTGCTAAGGGTGTCACCCATCACATTCTCTGCTGAAGAAATGTATACAGCTTGCAGGTGTATGTGAAGGGTCACCACTAGGGGCCAAATTTGAATTGCCAAGGTGCAGAGTGGATAAAACCTTGTTCCTCCCTGCTTTCTGACATACCACAGAACAGTCATAGTGTCTGTGATTACCTTCAAGGTGCCTGGCAGCAGAATCTCTTGGAAGGCTTGCAGTGCCAAAGGAAAGGCTCTCAGTTCCTTTATGTTGATGTGGTCCCTTTTTCTCTGGGTGGACCACTCTTCCTGAACTTTATTCGGACTGCTGTTGCTATGCAGGATGGCTCCCCAACCCAGATCTGATGCATCTGTGTAAAGGTGTTGTGTGGAAGGAGAGATCTGCAGGGGTACTCCTTGACTGAGGGTAATGTTGGAGATCCACCATGCAGTTCCTTTTTCAGGCATGGGAGAAGAGGGAGTGTTACATCTAGGGGGATGTGTGTATTGGCTCCACAAATTCCTCAAGACCCACTGGATTTTCCTCATATGCAGCTTGGCCAAGGGAAGCATGGCAATCAAGGAGGCCATGTGGCCCAGGACCCACAAATTCTCTGGCTGAGATGGCTGGGAGTGGAAGGAGAGATTGAAAGTAGTAGGTGATGGTTTCCACTTTCTGGCACGGGATAAAAGATGACATAATGTCTGGCCTTATCCTGCACCCCAAGAAGACAAGGTCTTGACTTAGTGTCATTCGGGATATTTGTAGATTCACTGTGAAACCTAGGTCCTCCAAGATCCTGGCCACCATGTTTAAGTGATGGAACAGGGAGTGAGAGTCCTCGTGCAGGATTAGGATGTCATCTAGTTAGGGGTAAATTTGTATGTCCTGCATTCTGCAATGGGCGATAACCAGGGCTAGACACTTTGTGAATATTCTTGGCGCTAGCTGTAGAGAGCCCAAATGGCAATGCAGAAATTTGAAAATGTGAGGAACCTACTAAGAAGAACATGAATTTCCTGTAGCTGGGGTGAATGGGGATGTGAAGGTAAACATCCTTCAGACCCAGGGATACCATAAAGGCTTGGTGAGGGATAAGAGGTAAGAGATGCTGTAAGGTGAGCATCTTGAAAGTAGGCACCTTGAGATATTGACCAAGAAGGGACAAATCGAGAAATGGTCTCCAAGAACCATCTTTTCTTGGGGTCAGAAACATTCTGGAATAAAAGCCTTAGGCTGTCTGATCCCGAGGGACATGTTCTATTTTGCCCTGAGATAGGTGTTGATCCAGAATTGTAGGAAAAAGGTGGAGCTGATTTGATGGAGGCTGAGGGGTCCCCTGAAAGAGTGGAACCGCCCACCAAGTCATGAAGTAACTGTTTTGTATGATAGAAAGGACTCAATTTTCTGAAGTGATTTTCTGCCAGAGGGTAAGGAAAGGGTTAGACGGAGGGACAGGGGGGTGGATCTGGGTAAGGAATTTGAGTCACAGTGGAAGAGCTCTGTCTGCGTCAGGCCGTCTCCAAAAGGAAGTAGGGGTTGTGGTGCAAGAGGGTCTAGGAGTGGTTTGCTTCCTACGGCGTCTCCATCCCTTAGACTGGGCTGCAGCAGAGTGGGAGGACTGTCTCCTTACAAAACTGGTCTTTTGTGGGTAATTCCTGTGGTATCTAGGAATGGGCGAGACAAGCAATTTTTTTTTCAAATTTTGCAGATCTTTGCCCTTTCTTGGAGAGATTTAAGGAGCTCAGCTGAAGCAGTGCCAAAAAGTGCCTTATTATCCAGAGGTGTATCAAGTAATTTGGCCTGTACATCCAAGGGTAGAAGCTGGAGTCTCAAAGTACAGTTGTGTGCACTTACCATAAATGTAGATGTTCAATTGTCTTCACTGTTGCAGTCATCACATATGGGTTATCCTGCCAGTGGTAGCCCTCACACGGCCCAAATACCAGAGGCATAGTATTTCGGCGTCGGTTGCTGTTGCTCCGGGACTGACATCATGTCGTCAGTGGTATAAAAACAGGCAGCTGACACCATTACATCAGTTTTTCTTGCCCTAACTGTCAGGAGCTCCCAAATAGGGAGCTATGCTATGGCGGAAGAACACCACCAGTAGAAAGTTAATAGAGAGAGAGAGAGAGACACCAGGGGGATGGAGGGGGGACCAGGACTGCAACAGTGAATACACTCGAACATCTACAGTTATGGTAAGTGTACACAACTGTACTATGTTTTTCATGTTTCACTGTTGCAGTCATCACATTTGGGTTGATTCCCAAAGCTGAAGAAAAGGGTTGAGGCAGTCAAGAAGACTGGGGGCTGGCTAGGATGCCCTGCAAGATTGCAGTGGCAAAGCCTGCCCTGGATTTGGAGAAGATAGGCAGGTGATAATGCTTGGTGAAGGTATGAAGAGATGTCCATGTTGCAGCCTCCAGGATGTCCCTGGTGGGGACCCCTCTGAGAAAAGCTGCAGAGGTGGAGGTTGCCCTGGTGGAATGCATCCTGATCCCCTTTGGGGGTGGTTTCCCATGCTATTTGTAGCAGAAATGGATGCAGTGTGCTATTCATTTGGAGATTGTTTGGATATGGCCTTGCCCTCTGCCCCTGCTGCGAAGCTGACTAATAACTGATCATTTTTTCTAAAAGATTTTGTCCTATCCAGATAGAATCTGAGCTGTCTGTGCAAATCTAGAGAGTGCAGAATCCTTTCCCCCTTGTTTTGTGGGTTAGGGAAAAGGTGGGCAAATGAATGGATTGGTTAAGAGCCGCACTGGACACCGCTATAGGCCTGAAGGATAGGTTAGTCTTGAGGGAGACCCTGTCAGCATGGAAAATGATGAAGGGCTCTACAGTCATGAGTGCTTGTAGGTCTGATATCCTTCTAGCTGAAGTGATGGCCAGAAGCAAGGCTATCTTCCAAGAGAGGAATGTTAACTCTGCTGAAGCTGCAGATTCAAAGGGGGATAGGGTGAGCTTTTCCAACACAAAGTTAAAGGTCCCAAGCTGGGGTTGGAACTCTTCTGGGTGGCCTTAAGTTGTTAGTCTCTCTTAGGAACCGTTTGATAAGAGGGTGTGAGAAGAGAGGTGGCTCTGTGTTGTAATGAGCAGAGATGGCAAAGGCATGAATTTTCAGAGAAGAGAAGGATAGTCCCCTGTGTAGTAGGTCTGCTGGGTAATCCAGGATGAGAAGTAGGAAGGGCTGTGCCGTTCCGGCTTCCTTAACCTGGATCCAGGTGTAAAACCTTTTCCACTTGTCAGCATAGGATTTTCTAGTGCTGGGGTGTCTGGCCTCACGTATAACATCTAGGACTTGTTTGCTTAAGCTGGCAGCTTGAGGAGAGGTCAGGGAATAAGCCAGGCTGCCAGGTTGAGGGTCTGCAATTGGGGATGCATGAATTCTCCATTCCTCTGGGTCAGGAGTGTTGAGATCTGAGGTAGGTGCTATGGTGGCAGGGGTGACAGGCTGCGCAGCAGTGGGTAACAGTGCTGGTGTAGCCAGTCTGGGGCAATCGGGATTGCCCTTGGTTTTTCCTCCCTTACTTTGAGCAGTACCCTTGAAATGAGTGGTAGAGGGGGAAATGCGTAGACTGAGAGGTTTACCCACTGGAAGGATAGAGCATCCACTTTCCAGGCCTTGCTGTGAGGTTCCCTGGTGTAGAATTTGTTGAGCTGATGATTGGAGTGGGAAGCAAAGAGGTCCACCTTCGTGGGTGCCCCATTTCTGGGTTACAAGGGTGAAGGTTCTGTGGTCTAGCTGCCACTTGTGTGGGTCTAGCAGGTTTCTGCTTAAGTTGTCTGCTAGAGAGTTTAGGGAGCCTGGCAGGAATTATGCTAGCAGGTGCAGTTGCATGGCTGAGGCCATGTGCCAAAGGGTCATGGTGAGCCTGCAGAGAGGATAAGAGTGAGTCCATCCCTGCTTGTTGATATACCACATCACAGTGGTGTTGTCTGTTTTGATCAGTAGAGGCCCCGGGGGCAGTAGGGGTCTGAAAGCTGTCAGGGTTTGCTGAACTGCTAGCATCTCTTTTTGGCTGATGTGCAGATGTATTTGATTTGGGCTCCAATGGCCCCGAATGCACCTGCCATCCAGGTGTGCACCACAGGAATAGTCTGATGCATCTGTGGTGAGGGTCTGGGCTGAGTGTTGTTGTGAGAAGGGAAGTCCCTTGTTGTGGTATGATAGTTTCCAGGTTTTGAGAATGTTGGCACCAAAGGCTTTTTAGGTGCCATTGCAGTTTCCTCATATGCAGTCTGGCATATGGAATGAGTAGAATGCAGGAGGCCATGAACCCTAAAGCTGGCAGGATTTTCCTTGCGGATAACTGGGTTCTGGTGTCTAGTTGAGAGAAGTAGCTTGTCAGGTAGACTTGTTTTTCTGGAGTAATGAATGCCATCTGGGATGCTGTGTCCAGGCTTGCTCCCAGGAATACAATTTTTTGTGTGGGAACTAGTTTTGATTTCTTTTCATTGATAGTATACCTCAGGGAGGTCAGTAGGCCCTTTACAATGGCCAGGTGCTGTAACAGCTTTTCCTGACTTTCTGCCTGAATCAGATAATTGTCTAAGTAGGGGTAAATTTGAATATTTCTTTGTCTGCAGAAAGCAATGGCTGGAGCCAGGCATTTTGTGAAAACTCTGGGAGCAGTGGATAAGCCAAAGGGAAGCGCAGGGAACTGAAAGTGCATAGATCCTGCCCTGAAACGTAGGTATTTCATGCGAGATTCCCTGATTGGGATATGTAGGTTTGGCCTCTTTTAGGTCTAGGGTGGCTAACCAGGCATCCCTGGAAAGCATTGGAAGAAGCTGCTGGAGGGGGAGCATTCTGAATTTTGGTATCACCAGAAAGGTGTTTAGAATGGACAGATTGAGGATTGGGCACCAGGTGCCCTCTTTTCTGGGTACCAGGAAGAGTCTGGAATAGAAACCTTGGCCTATCTGTTCTGCAGGAACATGCTGTATTGCCCTCATGGAGAGCAGGGAAAGGACTTGCTTTTTGGCCTCTGCCCACTGATTTGGAGGAAGATATGGGAAGCCTTTTGGGGTTGACAGAGTGTGGAAGTAAAATTTGTATCCCTGGGACACTATGTTGAGGACCCATTGGTCATTGGTAATAGAGGCCCAGTTGCTTGCATGGAAGGAGAGTTTTCCTCCTAGGGGCACAAGCAGGTGGGCAGAGGTAAGGGGTGGCGGTGTAAAGTCATTGTGAGTTCTTACCATAAGGGGGTGGTTTTGCACTCCTTGTTTTTGAAGAGGAGAAACTCCATTGCTTAGGTCTCTGCATTCCCTGGGACTGCTGTCTGGGGGGCCTGCTTCCCCTGGGTCTGGGCTGAGCTGGCCTGGAGGGGGCAGGAAAGGACCAGTGCTTGGAGGGGCAATGCCTACTGAACCTTGGAGGTTGGACCTGTGAGACGTCTTTAACTGTCTGCATAGATTTAGCTTTTTCTTCCATCTTTTTTAAGACCTCTTCTGCCTTGGTGCCAAATAAATTGTCTTTGTTCAATGGTGCGTCCAATAATTTGGATTTGACATGGTCTGGCAAGGTCTGTTCCTTAAGCCAAATATGCCTTCTAAGGACAGAACCAGTGACTGCTGCCCTGCAGGATGCTTCTAGGGTGTCAAAACCACATTGCAAGGTGTGCTTAGTAACTTGACTTGCAGAATGCATTAGCTCTTGTAATTATTTATTTTCTGCACAAGCAGGAAAGGAAGATATTTTTTGTTTGAGGAGTTCCATGGTATGCTGCTGATATTTCAACATGTGGAACTGGCAATTTAATGCTCTAATAGCAAGAGCAGCAGAGGTGCATACTTTTTTACCCCATCTGTCTAAAGCTTGGGAATCCCTGTCTGAGGATGTGAGATTCTTAGCTGAGGTTGCTTTAAATTCCTTTAGGTCTTTGAGAGATGACCTCTGGGTCAGCAGTAGGATTTTTGAAATGGGATTTGTGAGAGTCAGGGACTCTGTAGTACCAGTCAGGTTTCCTGGGAACAGGAGGAAGGGTGTCAGGAGTCAAACTGGATTCCATAAAAAGATCATCCACAACATCCAGGATAGGAGGAATGGCCAAAGGTCTGTGCTGTGGTAAATCTAAGAATTCCCTGAGTCTCTTTTTTGACTGAGGATAATCTTGAAATTCCCATTGGAAATGCTTCCTTAAAGTATGAAGGGTTTCCCCAAACAAAAAATCCTCGGGTGGAGAGGCAGAAGGAATGGATTCCTCTGCATCAGAATCCTCATAAGCAGAGAGGGGTTGCACATCTTCATATTCAGAAGCATAAGAGTCACCGGACTCCTGTTCAGATAAAACTACTGGGGACAAGTCTGTTTTTCTTTTGGAAGGGGTAGCCTGGCTTCCTCTAATAAGCATAATGAGGTCTTCATTTTAAGCATTTGAGATTGAGGTAAGGAAGCAGGTGCCTGAGCTTGGGTCATCGTTTTTTTGGGCATAGTTCGTACCCTGGGCCTTAGAAACTCAGTAGTTTTAGAATGAACTGAAGACGCAAAAGAAGTCGTCAGCCTGTGTCAAGTATCGGTAGTGTGAAGTACTTCCTTGAAAGCCTGTGCCTGCTCAGCAGTTCCGGACCCATCCATGGTAGAGACATCCGCAGGATCCTTAGTCGAAGAGTCGTACGGCATACCAGACTCCGAAAGGGTCACGGTAGCAGCCTGCAAATCCACAGAAGCGGGTTTCAGGGGCTGCAAAAGTGCTTCACTGAGGACCAGAGAAATAACGACTAGTTTAGTGGAAGCGTCGTCGGCAGTTTGGACCTGTGAGGTCTGTCTCTGTCTTTATCCTTACTTTTTTTGGAAGATCGGGAGTCGGATGACTTACCAAAGCCATATTGGAATTCGAGGACTGAGAACGAAAACATCTAGCTACAATAAGGGCCCGATGACGTATAGTTCTGGCGTTGAATAAAGCAGAAAAGCGACAGTGAGGGATGTCGTAGTCTGGGCCTAAACAGGTGATGCAGTAAGAATGGAAGTCTCGGTGTGGTATTTGCTTTCCACAAGCGATACAATTGTTAACTTGTTCTGACATCGGTTAGAGCAAGAAAGAAGGATCCTCAACGAGGTACTTAGCTTTATAAGACTTCAACTTCAATTTGGAAACGAAAACTCAGGTAGCGGTCGACCGGCACTTATGCAAACTGCCTCTGCTTCAGGCTCCTCGGCAAGAAAGACTGATGTAATGGCATCAGCTGCCTGTTTTTATACCACTGATGACCTGACGTCAGTCCTGGAGCAACAGCAACCGATGCAGAAATACTATGCTTCTGGTATTTGGGCTGACTGAGGGCTACCCCTGGCAGGATAACCCAAATGTGATGACTGCAACAGTGAAACACAAAGAACATCCAGGAATACCTCCCGAGGACAGAGCCAGAAGCTGCAGACTTGGATGAAGCTTCTACAGCATCATAGCTGCACTTGGATTGAATGCCTGGTCACTTGAAAGACAGCAGAGAGCAGAGCAGTCGGCTGAGACTTGGTAGGAGAATCTACTACATCAGACATTAGGGCAGTAGCCTTAGACAATGAATCTAGGACAAATTTAGCCTTGTGGGTTTGATAATTAATAGCTCTAATGGCCAGAGTGGAAGAACTGTATATCTTCTTCCCCAGTCTGTCCATGAACTTGCCATCTTTATCTGTTGGGAACAAAGAAGAAGAGGGTAACTGTCTTGAGCATTATTCTTCTGACACAGCAATAACTGCAGGGTCTGCAGGAGGATTCTTGTACAGGAATTGTGCCTGTTAGGGAACCTTGTAAAATCTACCAGGTCATTTAGAAGCTGGAGGCTTTGAGTCTGGGTTCTAAGAGCCAGCCAGAAAGGCAACCTGGAATGCTGGAAGCAACGGGAGAACTGCAGATGGAGAAGGCTGTTCCATCTGCAGGCATTCAAAATACCTCTTTTTTGTCTCAGACACATCAGAAACCTCCCATTTAAAATGCTGTCTCATTAAATAATGGTGTCTCCAAAAGAAAATTCTTCCCCAGGAAAGTCACGACTAAGAGAGTCTTCTTCTTCAGGGGTAGCAAGGTCCTGTTACTTAAGCTGTGCTGAGGGACTGACTTACTGCCTGCTGTGATATTCAGAAAAGGTAAGCGTTTATTCTCATTTCTTATCTACACGTTTGATTTAATATCTCTGTAATCTGTACAACTGCTTTTTACTGTCCTTTTGTTGTGAGAAAGAGCTAATATATGTTAGCGTTGACCTCAGTTTGTAGTAAAATCCTTTGTATAGAGGCCTATCTGCTTACTTAGTGAGAGAAAGTGAACAGAACTGGTTTTGTCTGGGCAGGGCATTTCTGCAACTGTATTGTCTGGATAATAGGTCTTTTTCTGCCTTCTGTGCCTTAAGTCAGATATAACTGTTACTCAAGCTGTGCTGAGCGACTGACTTACTGCCTTGGTGTGATATTCAGAAAAGATAAGTGTTTATTCTCATTTTTTGTCTGCATGTTTGATTTAATATCTCTGTAATCTGTACAACTGGTATGTCTTGGTGGCTTTGAGTTGCCCGCCTCTGGTATAAAATTGATATTGGACACTCCCACCCCCAGTCACACTACATCAGCTCATTCTACTGTTAATAGTGAGAACTTAGCAAAGGCCCACCCCTTTAGCTTCTGCATATTTAATTAATTATCTCATTATCTTCTGCTTCTTCACTTGCGACTTAAAAAAAAAAACTGTTTCCTACCTCTCCTTGAACTAGTGTCGCCCAGATACAGATTTGCTCTATCCAGGATTTTTCGTAAGCTTCAGAGCAGTGCTGTTCATTTTTTCGCTTAGATCTGCTAGTTCTCTGCTCTCCTGCACTTTTATTAGCTTATTAGTCTAGCACTTTAAACTATTCCTGGTGTCAGAAAGTCTGTTCTTCAAATTTTCTCTTAGAACTAGCTGGTTTCTCAGTAGTAGCACTAAAATCTGAATCCCTGTGATTAGCACTTGCTCTAAAACATGCTGGAAAGCACTAGGAAGCCTTAAACTGATACAAGCACTCAATTCTCCTTGTTAATAATGAGAAATTAACTGTAGGCACTAAAGAGCCTATAATTGCAAAGTACCTTGCCAACGTAAGGGAAAACAGCTCTTATACTTTACAAAAGAAACACAGAACCAGGCATGTCCAAGGGTCAGCTTCCTGTGATTTCTCCTGTCCACCTGGTGAATCTGGGCATACTGGGGCAATGCAACAATTGCCTCATGTACACAGACAACCCTCTCCTCCTACCACCCAGCACTACAACCTGCGAGAGATGCACTTACATAGCCAAACTGGAAGCAAAGCTCTCTCCAGCCAAGATTGTGCTAGACAGTCAAGAGGAGAAGGTTAACACCTGCACTACACATCAAGTAACACACAGCCCTACAAAACTCACAGCACCAACATCCACACATAGTAACAATAAACCCACTTATGCGGAGGCCTATAACATTAACTTGCCCAAGAAACAAGGACCTCCGAAGCTGAAACGTAAACAAACACCAATCACAACCAAAGTGACATATAGCTCAAAACACCAGTGTGCTACCAAACAACAGCCCCTATGGTAAGACAACGTACCCAACACTTTAGTCATAGGTGACTCTATAGTCAGGCATACTGACGTCCCACTCACCAGTCTGAACAAGGAGAAAGTTACTGTCAGCTGCCTGTTGGGTGCCAGGATCTGCCACATAACGCATGCACTCAAGTCACTCCACAACAAGTACAAATACTACTCTGTCATTGTCCATGTTGGAGTGAATGACTTGAGATGTACCTCCCTGGACTACATGACAAGAGACATGAAAGAGCTCTCAGATCATGTGGCCCAGGCAGGTATGACGCTAGTCCTGAGCAGTATCCTGCCTTCACCCAGAATGATACCACAGTACAAGGACAAAATGATTGACTTCAACAATTGGCTAAATTTCTGGTGTCATTCAAAGGTGATCCAATATCTGTCTGCCTGGGATGACATGATCGACAAACCATGATGCTTTGCCAGAGATGGTCTGCACCTGTCGCCCCTGGGATTCAGGTTACTGGCTAAGGCTCTTGCCACCCCTATAGTTCCTTTTTTAGGCAAGGCTCAAAGGACAAAACCACCACCGTAACAGATGTAAGCATGCAAAATCTGAAGGTGATGCTGCTCAATGCTAGAAGTCTAAACTTCAAAATGCAACCGCTTGAGGCACTCCTAAAAATGGAGAACATGGATATCTGTGCAGTAACTGAGACCTGGTTTAAGGCTCCAGAGAGCACCCCTGCAATACCAGACTACAACTCTTACCACAGTTTTCAGCCAGCAAACCAGGACTGAAGCACTAAAGGTGGAGGAGTGTCCATTATTCAACAAGGATATTCACACCTCCAGACTAGTTGCCCAACACAATGCATCTGAAATTCTACGGGTGCAACTAACACTAGGTAAGACTGCAATCCAAACTGTAGCTTTCTACAGATCTCCCACCATGCCCCAAGATTCTCACTACACCTTTCTAAACATACTAGATAATATTAAGATACAGCCACACACCCTAATACTGGGTGATTTCAACTACCCTGCCATTAATTGGGAAAACTACTAGGGTACCAACACCTTTGCCCAACGGTTTTTGGAATTCATAAATTTCAATGCCCTGGACCAGCTAAATCCATAGTCCCACCAGGGGCTCAAATATCCTACACCTGGTCATTACCAACATGGGAGATCGATGCTCCACACCAGTGGTCACCCCCTCGTTGGTCAGGTCTGACCATAAGCTAATCACCCTTGATGTCCACATCCCACCCCCCAGTAGAGAAAGCTCCATAAAAAAACTTATCCAAATTCAACTTCATGCTACTCAAGTCAGAAGTGACAAACTTCGTGACACCCATGCAGATGGGAACTGGAAGTTTGACAGCTGAATCCTACACTAAGGCACTGTACGAGCACATCCACTCTTGCATGAATCATGCCATTCCAAACAGAACCAAGATGGTCTCCTCCAAAAAAAGGAACCCAATCTGGTGGTCCCTTGCCATAAACAAACTATACAACAGAAGGAAGAAATTGTTTGCAGAAGAGGAAAATCCCAGGATGCAAAAAACTCCCTTACCAGCTTCAGTAAGAAGCGGAGATCCCTCATAAAATCCTCCAAAGCTAGTTATGAAAATAAAATTGACAAAGATTCCAAGGACAACCACAAGGCATTCTATAGTTATGTCAAGAATCTAAATGGCAATGCTCAGATCTGCTCTGAGCTAAAACAGAATGGCATTAAATATACTGATCCCAAGGTCCCAAGGAAATTGCCAATATCCTGGCAGATTGATTCAGTGCCAACTTCATCCCCCTCTCACCCCCTAAAGGGCCCATCTCAATACCAAAAGATTGCCAAATTCCGGTACTCACGGCCACACAGGTAAAAAACGCACTGTCCAAAGTTAAGAATACAGCATCCATGGGACCAGACAACATCCTGGGCTGTGTACTACATGAACTACAAAATGAACTGTCACCTCACCTAAGTGTCATGTTTAATCATAGCCTCACCTCAGGCTTCTTGCCCACTGAGTGGTGCACAGCTACAGTTATCCCACTCCACAAGAGGGAATCTACCTTGGATCCCGGGAACTATTGTCCCATCAGTCTGACGAGCCTGATCTGCAAAGCTATGGAACGCATCATCATGCAACTTATAAACAATGACAGTGGCAACCTTCAAACACTGGACCCCACCCAGTTTGGTTTCATAAAGGGCCGATCTTGTCTCCTCAACCTGACTGACTTCTTCGAATCAGTCTCCAGAGCCGTGGACAAGGGTAGGGTGGTCCACACAGCCTATCTGGACCTCACCAAGGCCTTCAACACCACCCCCACTCTGGAATGATAGATAAACTTACTAAGCTGGTCATTAATCCCTTCTGATGTCACAACATAATCTATTTCAGTATTTATATTTATTACATAACAGTATATTGCCTTTTCTTAAGCACAACTGGCTTACTGACAGAACCCACACTGTAAAAGCAGCCGACTCAAAATCCAGGTCCAGACAAGTGACAAGCGGAGTACCACAGGGTTCAGTCCTGGGACCGCTCTTGTTTGGCATCTACTTCTCTGAAGTACAGGCCAGCACTAGGACTCTGGCTAACAAAGATTGCAGATGACTGCAAACTGGGAGCCATTACTGAATCCCCAAATGATGCGGATATTCTATAAAACGGCCTTACAGAAACAGATGCTTTGGGCCAGAGCCATGGGTTCAAGCTCAATGCCAAGAAATGTATAGTTATCCCCTTTGTGAAAAAACATATACCCATGAATTACCACATAAGATGCAGTACACTAAACACCAAAAGTGTGATAAGGGACTTAGGGACACAGGTGGACAGTGGTCTCACTTTCGATAACCACATAGCCACAACAGTCAGGAAATCCTTCTATGTGGCACACCTCATCACTAAGGGCTTTTCATCCAGAAAAAAGGAGGTCATTGTCCCACTGGACTCATCCCTCATTAGACCCATTATAGAGTACAATGCCCCGTTTGGTATGTACCTCACAAGACATCTGCAACAACTGGAAAGGCCACAGAAATACCGCACTAAAAGAATCACAGCCTAAAGTAGATGCCCGATGCGGACCATCTAAATAAACTCCAGCTATACTCTGTCGCATATCGCCTACTCAGAGGTGATCTCTGCTTAACATAAAAGGCCACGTCAAACCCAGTGCTGTTGGACATGCTACACTTAAAGAAATCCCAATCCCTCAGAGCTACACACACCAGGGATCTAAATCTGGTCATCACAATGAACAAAACATGCTGGAGGGATAGGTTCCTGACCCAGAGATTCCCCATACTCTGGAATAGACTGCCCATACATGTCAAGCTGAGCTCCTCCTTTGGCCCTCTTCAAAAGGAACCTTAACGATTGTATGGGAGATAGGAAATTCATCCCAGGGATCACGCCAGCCGCTCTGCTAGACAGGGGACCAGGGAAGTAAATATTCTGGGAAGAAATAGCCAGGGAATGGATATGGCTAGGCTTGTATAGGCCCTAGGGCCGATAGCCTAATACCAACCTATGAACCTACGACTCAATTTGGGATCAATAAGTCCGGGATTCATATGAGGAAGAGGTTTCTTCCTCCGAGTCTTCCAGGGGCTGCACTGGGGGGTGAACTGGCTGAGGTACTCAAGACTGAAAGGCCTGGAATTCTTCAATTCTATGCTTTTCTTTTTGTTTCTTTTTTAAAGAAACAGGAGAAGTAGTTGGTTTGGGAGCCGACGTCGGGGTGGAATGTAAGAAGGCAGTAGGCTCCTCCGATGTCATGAGTCATGGTTCCCCCTCACCATCATGGCCTGATGGTTGAATAACCTCAGCAGACATGCTCTGGATTTCCGCTGAACCGGCTTCCACCACGGTTCCCGGTTTCAGAGGTAAAACCAACGCCTGGGCTATTATCCGTCTCAAGAGTTTCTCCGGACTCCTGAGGTACAGCATGGGCACCAGGAATAACTTTTTTGGCCTTCTTCCGAGGCGGCTCCTCGGAGGTACCTACCCCGCCCTTCATACTGGATTTATTTATTTAAATTTGTTGACCGGGAGTGTCCGACTGGACGTGGGTCCATTTTCAGCGGAGGCCTGGGGAGAAAAGCTCCACAGTTAAAATAAACAGACAGTAGTTACATTGGATTACATAGAGATTAACAATTTAACATAGAAATTACTTACAACATATTTACAGATGAAGAACATAGTACATCAGTAGACAACTAGAATCTTTATCTGTGAAGTACATAACAGGCATTAACAAATGTAATAATGAGAAGTTCCTGCTGTATAATAAGTACTAGGCTTATGAGCATCTGAGCTTGCTATCATCAAGGTAGTTAGTGGAGTGGAAAGAAAGGTAGTAGTTGGATGGGGTGGATGATATTAGAGTGGGAGTTGCAAGGGCATAGCCAGTATGTTTTTAGGTGCGCTTTTAATAAAGTTTGGTGCATGATAGTACGGAGGTAATTGTGGGTGGGAGTGAGTTCCATAATTTGGCTATGGCGCAAGAGAATAGTGCTTCACCAGCAGTTATTGGCTTTAGTGATCTGCAAGTGATTTTTGTTGCTGGATCTTAGTGGCCTGGTGGTGCGATAGGGTTGGAGTAGATTCTGGAGGGATGGGACATTTAGTGGATGGTTTACTAGTTTGTGGGCGAGTGAGAGTTGATACCACTGAAGGAGATGAGGGAGTTCAAGCCGGCCCAGTTCAGCAAGTGAGAGACAGTGGTGACTACGGTAGGATGCCCCTGTGGCGAATTTGGCGATTTTGTTGTAGCAGGTCTCTAGTTTGTTTAGATCACATTGCCTTAGGTTGGTATATACTGGAGAGGCATAAAGTAGGGTGGAGATAAGGTGGGAATTTGCTATTGAAATCTTTGCTGCTTTGGTGAGAAATTGTTTATTTCTGTATAATGCTCCTAGTTTTTTGTGGACTTTTCTTATGGTCATGGATATGTGAATGTCAAATTTTAGTTTATTGTCTATTTCCACTCCTAGCAATTTGGTGTGTTCAGTTGGGTATATAGTGGTGTTGTCTTTTGCTGTGATGTTAAAGTGAGAGTGGTTTTGAGTATGTTTGGTGGGTTGGAAGATGAGTAGTTTAGTTTTGTTTGGGTTGAGTATTAATTGGGCATCGGATGACCATGTTTCAACAGAGGAAAAGGCTTCCTGTGTGACTTTTTGCAGTTTGGGTAGGGACTGGGCTGAGCAGATGATGGTCGAGTCATCTGCGTATTGGATGAGTGTGCCATGTTTGGTGGCAGAGGCTAGATTATTGGTGTAAACAGAGAAAAGTAGGGGTCCAAGGATGGATCCTTGGGGAACCCCTATGGAGACAGGTAGTTGGGGAGATATGTCACTCTGCCATACAACGGACTGCTGGTGGTCAAACAGGTAACTCTGAAACCAGTTGGTGACTGATTGTGAGAAGGATAGGTTATTGAGGACAGAGATAAGTTGTTTGTGTGGGACCATGTCAAATGCTTTAGATAGGTCTAGGAAGGTAGCAGAGGAGAGATAGCCATTGTTTTTATGCTGAAGGACAGTGTTAGTAAAGGAGAGTAAGGCAGTGGTGGTGCTATGGTTTGGTCGGAAACCATGCTGAGTACTGGAAAGGAGGTTGTTAGTAAGGAGGTAGTGTGAGAACTGAGAGTGTATGCATCTCTCTAGTATTTTGGAGAGTGGAGAGAGAATAGCTATGGGGCGGTAATTGGTTAGTTCTGCAGAGGGTCCGCCTTTGTGGAGGGGGATTATATGTGAGATGTTCCACAATGTGGGAACGTAACTTTCTGACAGAGATCGGTTAATCAAGATGGATACTGGGTAGGCCAGAGCATCAGCTGCGATTTGTAGGTATTCACTTGGGAGGTTGTCTGCTGCTAATTTGGTGGGTTTAAGTTTAGTTAAGAGTTTTTTTATGTTGGAGGTAGGTACAGGAGAAAAAGAGAAGGCAGTGGGGAGATTACTAGTTGGAGGGGAGGGGGGTTGTGTTGTTTAGCTACTGATAGTATGGGTTTGGGTGAAGTGTGTGTTGAATGAGGTAGCAATATTTTCTGAGGAGTGAGGGATGTTAGGAGGAGGGGTAGTGACTTTACCTGGGTGGAGGATGGAGTTTATGGAGGACCAGAATTGTTTGGGGCTGTGTTATGAGGAGTCTAGGGCAGACTGGTTGTATTGGAATTTGTCCCGTTTTATTAGCTTTTTGACTCTATTGCATAGTTCTAGGAATTTCTGTCTAGCTGCGGGGGTTTTGGTTTTGTGCCAGTGCTCCCAGGCTTTATCCCTGTTTTTCATTTCTGACTTAGTGTTTTTCTGTAGCCATGGGGAGGGTTGTGCTTTGGTTCTGGAAAATCTTATGGGGGCATGGTAATTAAGGATGTTCAGGAAGGTAGTATTAAAAATTCAACTCGTCATCTAGACTGAGGTACTTTAGAGCCTGCCAGTTACATTCTTTGAGGGATGAGATGAATGTGAGTGGGTTAAAGTTTATTTTTTTATGTATTTGACGATAGATGACAGGTTTAGCTTGGTACAGGTATTTTTGAGTAGGAATGTTGGGGAGTGATCACTGAGGCTATCTGATAAGCAGCCTGTTATATATGACTGGGAGTTCTTACTGACTAGTATCCAATCCAGGGTAGTGTGCTTGCTGGAGTTTTTATTTATCCTTGTTGGTGACTGGACTAGTTGGGTGAAGCCATGAAGGTGTACATGATGGGTTGGATTGTTGCCAGAACAGGACTGCCAGTCAATATTGAAATCACCTAAGATGATAGTTTCTTGGGGAGATGGTGGGTAGACCAGTTGAGGAGGTTTTCTAGTGGAGGGATGTTTTGGCCAGGTGGGAAGTAGCATCCAATTATGTTGATGGTTTTGTTTTGGTTAATTTTGAGGTTGGTATATATTATTTCTTCATTGCCTATTTGTGGAGCTGATGATTTTAAGATCTGGATGTTTAGATGCTGTTTAAATATTATAGCTACACCACCTCCTTTTGTTTAGCGGTCTACTCTTAGTATGCCGTAACCTGTAGGGAGTATTTGCTCACTGGTAATGTGAGGTTTTAGCCAGGTTTCTGTCAGGATGACTATATCTGGGGAGTATAAGTCTATGGTGGCATGGAGTTCATGGACTTTGTTGGATATACTTCTAATATTTAGGCTTAGTAGAAGGAAGTCACTTGGCTTTCTATTGGCTGTAATATGGGAGAAGTTGTGGTTTCTAGTCTGATTATGAGGATTGGGGTTGGAGGTGGTAGGGCCAGGGTTGGGGTGGATGTCTCCACTTAGGGCTAGTTTTGATATGCATGAGATTATTAGTTTTCTCAGTTTTTGAATGTGTTTGTTTATAAGGGAAACTTTATGATTGTGCTCTGTGGGTAATAGGTATGGTGGGAAGGTTACTATGTTAAGTTGTAGGGATGCTTTACATTTGAGTAATATAGTTGGTAGAATATGTGGGGGGTGCATAGGGATGGTTCTTGAGCTGGTGGGAGGGGAGCTGAGTATGGGTGAGACATGAGTGGTGGTGTGAGTAGTAGTACAGTGGTAGTGGTTGAGTGGGGGAATGATGGAGCTTTGGTAGGATGTAAGATATGCAAGGAGAGTGCATGCAGTGAGCAAAGGAAAGGTATGTTTGTACATGCTAGTTGAGGAGGTGTGATAGTAGAGGGAATATGGAGGAGGTAGTGTTGGGTTAGTGCTGTGGTTGGCTATTGGAAAGATGGGAGGGATTTGAGTGCAATAAAGGTGGGACCACTGGGGGCGGGGGGGAATAGGGGGCAGGGTGGGGAGCGAAGCGGGTAGAGACCCTGTTAGGGTCTTGTATGAGGGGCTGGAAACAATCACAAAGCAAAGACAAGTATGTGTTAAGAAACAATCACAATTGACCAAGGATTGCTCTGAAACTGTAAGTCTTTTCTTAATTTCTCAGGTGGAAAAACAGGATAACCTTGTATCAGTAGGCTACTGTGGTCATAGTTTAAATTAACAAACACACAGTATTGATCAGTTATGATACTATTTGCTAACAGAAGGGAATAAGAGAAAGTGGAAGATGTGTGTGGTGGTGGTGGTGGTGGGGGGGGTGCTGCTTACAGCCAAAGCAGAGTGCTCTCTAGGGGAAAATGAAGATTAGCTCAAACAGGTAGGCACATACTCAAAGTTAACTGTAGCTGTTTGCAGACAGTTCAGACCCGGACTGTGCTTTTCATATAAGAATGTTAAAGGTGGTACCGCAGTTGAATATGTAAGAGTGGTGTTAGGTCTAGAAAAGAAGAGTACAGAGAGGAGTAAGCACTTTTGAGATGGTAAATATATATTATAAAGATTATAAAAAACACACTGAGCAAATAGCTACCACATGCAGGACAATGTCCTGAACCACTACGTAGTATATGCAGATACTGAGCCAATTGGAAGAACATTAGAAAACAAAAACCCAGACAGTTATACAGCCACAGATAAAAATATAGCGAGCAGCAATCTGTCGTGGTTCTCTAATGTGATTCTATCCACCAGTAACAGCACAAACATTTAGAAATAATTTAGACACTAGTATGAACTGTCTACACACAACACAATTACATGAATAACATTAGTGAACAAGGTGCAGCTATGCAAATAGACCATACATACTATTATACTAGAAACAACCTGGCGCATACAAAATGCTAGCATGCCATAGTAACATCAATAATAAAGCATAAAACATATTAGATGTCTAACACAATTCAACATAAACATATACAGTTGTAAAATGTCTAATACAATTCAACATAAATAGGCATTTACAGTTGTAAAACACTTACTGGAGAGACACTGAGCCTTCATGGGGCCTCTAGCATTGGATGCCAAATGATGGAGTCTTTGATTTTCTAAGTATAAATTTAAAGCAGCCAGACGGCTTCTCAAAGTTTTGGGAACAAAGGACTGGCAGATTCCACAAGACTTGTAGTAGTGGCCTGCCCCTAAGCAAAACAAACATTTATTGTGCATGTCCTTGTGTGGAATCTGTCTTCCACAAGCACAATTTCCCTTCTTAGCTGACATGTACAAATGAAAAGCAAGAAAAAAGGAATAATCAAAAAATCCCAAAAATGTACTTAGCTTGAATGCGAACAGCCGAAAGCAAACAAACAACCGGATTCCACAAGCTGGCAATCAGATGTCTGTAGATCACTGCAGCAGAAAAGTTTAGAGTTGGGTACGTGCAGACGTCACATATATAGCTGACGTTGGCTTATGGCTCTTACATGCAACGTCGCACGTACCCCTTATCCAAAGATTTTGGTATACTGGTCGGATGTCCAGTGCTGCAGGCAGCAACCTCCCTATTGTTATGAATACTCCAACATGAGAATAGAAGGACATCCAGGTTTTCATACAAAGACTCTCCTCTACCTTCTATTAAAAGCCACAGTGTAGTTCCTTTTGAAGTTTTTACACCTATCAATGCCTGTACATTTAATGATACGTCAGGCTTCTGCCCCTTCCCCACATTTTATTAGGGGTATCATCTAAGTGTGCTCCCTCACCCAAAATTTCCATAGTACCTTGAACTGAGGGAAGTATTATAGGTTCATAGGTAGGTACTAGGCTATCTGCCCAAAGGCATTTATAAGCCTAGCCAGAATGTGTTGGCTTTCGCTACCCCCTTAGATTAGTTCCCTGTGCCTCTGTCCAGCACAGCCACTGAAGTGATCCCCGGGGTAAACTTTCTGTTTCCCATCCACTCGTCAAGGTTTCTCCTGAAGAGTGTTAGTGAGGAGCTCTGCCTAATGTAGACTGGAATCTTGTTCCAAAGCATGGGAAGTCGATGGGACAGGAATCTATCCCTCCAGCACGTCCTATTTATATTGGAAAATTATGAAATAATGCAGTAATCTGAATACCAAAGACAGATTATATAGATACATTACAGTTTATTTACTCTCATCTCCTTGGATGCATAATACTTCCACAGTCCTCTTGTCATTTGTTTTATGTGTACTGACATAGGGATACTTAATAAGTACGTCCATGCTCCAAGAAACTAGAAGCCCTTTCAATTCCTTTTCATCCACCAATACATTCGGCTAAGTTAGCAGCAGCACAAAGACAATAAACTGATTCTACTATTTTAGTTATTTTATCACATTCTATCAATACAATTTCATTGTCAGCATGCAAGTTAGGAATAACATTTTTTGTACGGATGTTATACCTATCACTAACTAAACTGCATTTATTAACATGCCCCTTCTTCCCACATCTAAAAGATACCTCAATTGCTCACTGTTTTTGTGTGTTCACAGACATCTGTGCATTCTTAATTACAGAGCTAAGTTGTTCAGTTTTAAACGGTGCTTCATTAGCTAGTAAATTTTGAGACAGTACAACCAATCTGTCAGTGCTTTAGGGTCATTCTAAAAAGCCCATTTCCCTAAATTACTTGGGAGTGGCATTCTGATGCTATCAACTGCTAGAGCCAATCATTTTACTTTTACTGTTCACGTAAGGTTCTAAGCATACATTTAAAATGCACTTTAGATGACACATTACAGTTTAAAAGAATTAAACGACGAATTATGAAATTTCACTGCTTGTGTTTCAAATGCCGTACCAGTTTAGCTAGTAGTTCTATTTTTTTTTTTGGGGGGGGGGGGGTTATTGCCCATGTAGTCAGCACCTTGCATGGCCATCTAAGCCTTAAATGCCCTCCCTGTAAGAAGTGAAGACAACATTTTAGCCCATTTAAACTAAGCACAATGTTCTTTCGTAGCATACCTTACAAAAGCTACAATGCATGTTTTGATATCATCATCCTTAGTTTCTTCATTGTGAGGTGGTTAAGTGCATTAGCAGTTGTGGTTCACTGTTGTTTTTCAACAGTCATGCTTCTTTTCTTGATAGCCTTTACAGATTTCTGCTGATCTGCACCAGAGTCTTGTAATAGAAGTTTATCCATCTTTTGCAAAATAAAGCAGTTCACTCCCATTAAAAAAATCATCTCTCTCTCTCTTTTTTGGAGGGGGTACACACAGAGGAGCAACAATTTTCCTTTTTCATGGGAGACGCTCTCAAGTCAAAAATTTTCTGCACTTGGAGGCTGGGATGCAGGAACAGAAAAACAGTGTAATTTGACATATATTGACCAAACTGTGCCCACTGAAACTACTGATGTAGCAAGTATATCACACCGGAAACAGACCAGTTAAGTGCAGTCTACTTACACTGAAAAAGTCAAAAAAACAATTTTTAACATGAAAGAAAAAGTACAGTTTTGTACCTACCATAAATGTAGATGTTCGAAGATCCACATTGCTGCAGTCCTTACTTATGGGTAGTCCGCTGTCCTCGGTCGGCCCGAATACCAAAGTATTAGGCTGACGTCGGTCATGGGCGCCTAGATCTGACATCAGAGCGTCAGGGTATAAAGGCGCATGACCGACGTCATATCCTCAGTCTTTTCTTGCCCCAGATGTCAGAAGGCCAAACCAGAAAGGCTACAGCCAAAAACAGAATACCTCCCAAAAACATGCCCAACAACAACCATCACCTAAAGCATAGCACCATGTCAAACTACAGTGGGGAAGGAGGGAGGGTAAACTGGACTGCAGCAATGTGGATCTTCTAACATCTACATTTATAGTAGGTACAAAACTGTACTATGTTCTTCATCTCACATTGCTGCAGTCCTTACTTATGGGTAGAATCCCAAAGCAACGGGAAAGGGAGGATGGTAAAATCATAAAGCATTAGGGGCTGCTAAAATGCCCTGTAAAATTGCAGTGGCAAATCCAGCCCTAGACTTAGAATAAAGAGGAAGGTGGTAATGTTTAGAAAAAGTATGCACTGAACTCCAAGTAGCTGCCTCCAAAATGTCTTTGTGGCTACCCCACTTAGAGAGGGCGTAGAAGTAGCAGTAGCCCTAGTGGAATGAGGCCTGATTCCAGCAGGAATCTCCTTACCATGATGGGAATAACAGAAAGAAATACAAAACCCAATCCATTTAGAAATAGTTTGTTTTGAAACAGGTTTACCCTGTGAACCCAAAGCAAAAGAAACAAACAACTGCTGAGACTGTCTGAACTCCTTGGTTCTGCTCAAATAATAACGCAACTGCCTGTGAATATCCAAAGTATGCAAAATTTTCTCCCTTTATTTTGGGGTTTGCATAAAAAGTAGGCAAATGAATAGTTTGGTTTAAGGCCACACTAGAAACCACTTTAGGCATAAAGGAAGGATTAGTGCAAAGATACCCTATCCTTATGAAAAATCAGGAAAGGCTCCACTGCCATGAGGGCCTGTAATTCAGAAACCCTTCTTGCAGTAGTAATGGCCAACAAAAAAGCAGTTTTCCATGACAAAAACTTTAACTCGGCAGTAGCTGCAGGCTCAAAAGGTTGTAGAGTAAGTTTTCCAACACAAAATTGAGATCCCAAGCAGGAGTAGGAGCTCTCATTGGGGGTCTTATATTCTTTGCCCCTCTAAGAAATTGCTTAAACAAAGGATGAGAGAATAAAGGAGGTCATAATCATAGTGAGCAGAAATGGCTGCAGCATGGACCTTTATTGAGGAGAAAGACAAACCCTTGTCCAATAACTCAGTAAGATATTGAAGAGCAACACTTAAATCAGGTTTGGAGACATCAAAGTCCTTTCCTTTGCTCCAAATAAAAATCTCCTCCATTTATCAGCGTAAACTTTCCTGGTACTAGGCCTCCTGGCCTCCAAAATAACATTCAAAACTTGTTGTGGAAGCTGAGACCCTCCAGAGTCTAAAACAGAATATGCCAGGCTGTTAGATGCAGAGACTGAATCTTGACATTGAGGAAGTGATTGTCCACTTGTGACAAAAGGTGCAGAATCAAAGGCAGAGGCCATGGAGGTTCTCGTACTAAACTCCTCAGTAGTGGGTACCAGTGTTGTCGAGGCCAATCCGGTGCTATCAAAATCATGGTTGGCTTGTCTTGTCTGGCCTTCAAAAGTACCTTGGGAAGAAGAGGCAGAGGTGAAAAGGCATATACATGCAGATCGTTCCAACTGAATGATAGAGCATCCACCTTCCAAGCTGTGTGATGAAACATTTTTGTGCAAAACTTTGGCAACTGGTAATTTAGTGGAGAAGCGAACAGATCTATGTCTGGAGTTCCCCATAACACTGTCAACTTTTGAAATACATGAGGATCCAATTTCCACTCGTGAGGATCCACTATTTGTCTGCTCAACACATCTGCTAAGGAGTTCTGTGCTCCTGGTAGAAACCTTGCCTGAAGATTGAGGTGTAGATTGAGAGCAGTTTCCCACAAAATCATCGCTTGTCTGCAAAGAGGGTAAGAATGGGTTCCCCCTTGCTTGTTGATGTACCACATGACAGTAGTGTTGTCTGCTTGAATCAACACCTGCCCTGGGTGAAGTAAATCTTTGAAAGCCATCAATGCAAACTGGACTGCTAACATTTCCTTCAAGTTGATATGCAAATGTTGGAGTTTGACAGGCCACGTGTTTTGCACCCATTTTCCATTGAGGTGTGCTCCCCAAGCCTTGTCCGAGGCATCTGTCGTTAGAATCTGACTCGCCTCTGGCGGGTCACAGAGAGTCCCTTGTTCAGGTGACATTCCTGAGCCCACCACAAAAACTCCTTCTGAATGCAAGGTATTATCTGAATGACAGTGTCTAGATCTTGGCAGTGCTGTGTCCATACATTTTGAGATACCATTGAAGCTTCCTCATATGCAATTTGGCATTGGGAAGCACCAGAATACAAGATGCCATGAACCCCAAGGCTTGAAGGACTGTCCTTGCAGTCAGCCTGGACCGTAGAGACATTTGATGAAAATAAAGAGAAAGGCTTCTTTGTTTGTCCGGGGTCAAAAAAGCCATCTGGGAAGCTGTATTCAGTCTCACACCCAGAAAGCACATGTCCTGAGAGGGTACTAGACTGGACTTTGTTTCGTTCACAGAATACCCTAGGCATCTTAACACTGCCATCACATACTGTAGATGATGAAGAAGTTTTCTTTTCTTGTGCAATAATCAGGCAATCGTCCAAATAAGGATAAATCTGTATTCCTCTTAGTCTGAAAAAGGCGATCACTGGAGCCAGAGCCTTTGTGAACACTCTGGGCGCAGTAGATAAGCCAAAGGGCAATGCAGAGAACTGATAATGTAAATTTCCAGCCCGAAAACGCAGGTACCTTCTGCAACTGGGCCTGATAGGAACATGAAGGTAAGCCTCTGAGATCCAGGGTAACCATCCAGTGATCTTTTCCCAACAGAGGTAAAAGTTGTTGTAAAGTCAGCATCTTGAACTTTGGAATGTCCAGGTAAGTGTTGAGGATAGATAAATCCAAAATTGGTCTCCACGTGTTCCCTTTCTTTGGAACTAGAAACAGGCGAGAATAAAATCCTAGGCCCACTTCTGACAGAGGAACTGGCTGTATAGCTCCTATTTGAAGAAGTAAAGAAATTTGTTTGTGAGCCGCTATCCTTTGCCGAGGAGGGACGTCTGGCATGCCTTTGAAAGGAGGCATGGTATGGAAATAGAACTGGTAACCTCGGTTTATAATGTCCAATACCCATTTGTCCTGGGTGACTAAATGCCAATTTTGCTTGAAAAGAGCCAACTTTCCTCCCAAAGGAGCTGCCAGGCAAGAAGAATCTGGCAGCTGAAAATGCAGGTCATTGGGCCTGTTTACGAAAGGACTGGCCCCTGCCCTCACCAGCAGATTGAGCAGGCGAACTCCATTGTCTCGGCCTGAAGGTACTCTGAGCTCTGCCCCTACCACGCCTAGATCTACCCCTAGACTGAGAATCAGAAGAAGTGCGCCCACCCCTTAGTAGGCCAATTTCTACTAAACTTTGGAGGTTGTACCTGCAAAAATCTTTAACAGTCTGCATAGACTTAGCCTTGTCTTCCATTTTCTTTAAGACTGACTCCACAGGAGGACCAAACAAAACTTCAGACTGTAAAGGGGCATCCAGAATTCTAGACTTAACATGCCAAGACAAATTCTGATCCTTAAGCCAGGCGTGCCTACGAATAACTGAACCAGTGGCAGCCACCCTAGAAAAAGCCTGTAAAGCATCAAAACCACATTGCAAAGAGTGCTTACCCACCTGCTCAGAAACATGCACTAAATCCTGCAATTCTTTACACTCTATGCCCTCTGCCAAAGCATCCACTTTAGATCTTAGCTGAGAAAGGAGGAAATTCTGATACTTCAACATATGAAACTGGCAGTTCAAAGCTCTCATTGCTAAAGTAGAAGAGGTATACACCTTCTTACCCCATCTATCCAAAGCTCTAGCTTCCTTATCCAGAGGAACCGGATTCTTAACCACAGAGGCTCTAACACCCTTAGGCCCCTGACTAACAGTTTCTGGGTCCGCCCTAGGACTCTTATACAGATATTTATGAGCCGCAGGCACCCTGTAATACCTGTCCGGTTTAACTGGGGCAGGAGGCACAGAATCTGGATTAAGGGAAGCTTCCGAGAAAACATCTGAAACAACATCCAAAACTGGAGGTATAGCTAAGGGTCTATGCTGTGATAAAAACAAGAACTCCCTAAGTCTCTTCCGTGAATCAGAGTAATCCTGTCCTTCCCACTTAAAATGCTCCCTCATGGAATGCAGAGTTTCTGAAAATGAAAAATCCTCTGGAGGAGAAGCAGAAGGAGTGGAATCCTCTGCATCAGAATCAGAATAAGGAGGGAAATCTTGAATGCCTTCAGCAGAAGACTGTGAATCATCTGAGGCCTGCTCCAAACTTTCCAACTCTGGCTCCATCCTGGGCCTCTTATCAGGAGGGGGCATAGAACCTCTAATTAAAGTAATCAAATCCTCTGCCATTTTAAGCATGTGCTTTTTAGGCACAGACCCTGAAGAACCAGAACTGACACCAGAGGAAGGCAAAACAGACCTGCCCTTAGAAGGAGCCTTAGAAACAGCAACAGAAGGCCTAACCACCTTAGGCATAGAAGGGAGAATAGTAACCTGAGAGGCCCCTTCAGCCTGACCTGCCTCCTGAGAGGCCACATCTTGTAAAATCAAAGTTTCCCCCTGGGACTCAACAGAAACTTCAGCCGGATCCACCTGTTCAGCTGTAGCTTCTAAAGATCCGGCGTCCGTAACGGACGAATCATCCTGCCTAGGCTTTAAAAATTTGTCTTTGCGCTTCTTAGTAGAAGCAGGCGTCGGAACATCCGACGGCATATTATAATTACACCTCTTGCCAAAGACTAACCTAGCAATCTAACCTCCGTTTTATAGTGCGCTTATTAAGCCTAGCACAAAACCGGCACCACTACGCCGTGCTGCGGTCCCAAACAAGGAATACAAAGCGAGTGGTAATCCCTATGCGGTATCTGTTTCCCACAAGAAATACAATTATTCACTTTTTCTGACATCCGGTAAGTAAATGAGGCAAGAAAAACAAAATATTCCCCAACGGGGTACTTAGCCCAACTTGGTATCGGTCTGAAACTCCGAAAACGAAAAATTTCAGAACGCCGAACGGCACTTGCAACGCTGCTTCTGCATCGGACCATGCGGCAAAAAGACTGAGGATATGGCGCCGGTCATGCGCCTTTATACCCTGACGCTCTGATGTCAGATCTAGGCGCCCATGACCGACGTCAGCCTAATACTTTGGTATTCGGGCCGACCGAGGACAGCGGACTACCCATAAGTAAGGACTGCAGCAATGTGAGATGAAGAACATCAAGCATATTTTAGCTTAATACGCTTTTCATTACTTGCAATTCAATTTTGTATTTATTAGTCCATATGTAAAGTCTTTGCTGTGGTGGTGCTGCGGTAGCGTTGTCGCCTCACAGTAAGACATTGTCCTGTTCGATTCTCAGCTAAAGCGTCTTCTGTGTGGAGACATGCGTGAATGGGCGTACCTTTGTTGAAGGTTGTGCGTAAGGCCTGGCAAGTCAGTATGTAAAAATCTACTGCCAATCATTAGTGGACCGGAGTTCCGCTGTGGCGACCCCTAACCGGGAAAAGCCAAAAGATACAACAACAAGTCCATATGTAAAGTCTTTAAATAAAATGCAATACTCCTTAGAGTTCACAGACTCCAGCCCTGGTCAGGCTGCACTGCAATCCCCAAACACACCCAAAGAAAGGTTTCCAGTTTTCCTTGAGTAAATCCATAGTTGGCTCTTGCTACTATTTGAGAAGGTCCATAGGACATTCATTGATTCTGCTGGTATTTTGCACAGCGTCTTCAGGTCAGGACCCACCAAGAGTCTCCACTTTTGGCATTAAAATCCTTCTCTGTGAAAGGCAAATGTCTCTGGCATTATGGGCTTCCAGACTCTTATTAACAGCATTTTCCAGGTGATTCATATTAGACAGTGCAATTGCAAGTTTTTCACTGACATAACAAAGACTCTACACAATACCACATATTTTCTACCATAACATATAGTACATGTACTGTACAGTACTTTTATAAGCTAAATTGCCACTATGCCACCTATGTGTACACACACACACACACACACACACACACACACACACACACACACACACACACACACACACACACACACACACACACACACATACACTATCTGCATGAAGGTTGTTAAATGTAAACACTATGTCATTAGGGAAGCATACTGGCATTTTTCAAATAAGGACAGCACATTTAATCTAAATCGCCCAATGTTTTAATCATGGTTATTTCCATACTTAACAGCACATAATGGCTTATTCAAACAGGACACAATATTCAAAACTGTACATCATTCTAAAAGTAGTGGTCAGAGGGGAAAAATACATGTTTTAATAAATGTTTAAAAACATTTACTAAAACTACAGCTCAGCATAATGGTCAACAACAAATCAGACTAACTTCAGATCAGTCCTTCAAATGCCATATAAAATGGAGGTTTCCAATACATTGGCCAAACCCTGAAGGGATGAAGCTGAATTTGTCATGCCTGGCTACCCAAACCGAAATTTGCAACTCCAGAGAAATTCTGTTTTCCCCAGGACAGAGCAATGTAGGGTTGGAATATTTAAAATGGAGGTTAAAGGATTCTCCCTGTGTTGGACAATTTCAGGAGGGAAATTCTCCATAGAAAAAGATGGATTAATGATTTCTCCTGTTTCATCAAATGTTCTTTCAGTGGACAGGTTTTTACTAAAATAATATAAAACCTGTATTATACAAGAGAAAGTAAGAGGGCTTTCAAATCTAGATTACAAGAGTATATAAGAGATATTAAAAATGATAGAATGGAAAGCTCTCTTGCTTTACATTTTCAATCTTGCCATGACAGTGACACAGGGGGTCTTAGGGCTACAATTTTAGAAAAAGTAAGTATTAGTGAAGGGAGTTTTGATATAAAGAAGAAACTGTTATACTCACTGTACTTATCCCTCATTAGAGCCATTATAGAGTATAATGCCCCATTTGGTATGTACCTCACAAGACATCTGCAACAGCTGGAAAGGCCACAGAAATACCTCACTAAAAGAATCACAGGCCTAAAGCAGATGCCATATGCTGACCGTCTAAAAAAACTCCAGCTATACTCTGTGGCATATCATCTACTCAGGGGTGATCTCTGCTTAACATACAAGGCCATGTCAAACCCGGAGCTGTTGGACATGCTCCACTTAAAGAAATCCCAATCCCTCAGAGCCACACGCTCCAGGGATCTAAACCTTGTCATCACAATGAACAAAACATGCTGGAGGGATAAGTTGCTGACCCAGAGACTCCCCATACTCTGGAATAGACTGCCCATACATGTCAAGCAGAGCGTCTCATTGGCCCTCTTCAAAAGGAACCATGATGATTGGATGGGAGATTGGAAATTCATCCAGGTGATCACGTCAGTCGCCCTGCTAGACAGGGGCCAAGAGAAGTAAATATTGTGGGAAGAAATATCCAGGGAATTGGAAATTGTTATGGCTAGGCTTGCATAGGCCCTAGGGCCGATAGCCTAGTACCAACCTATGAACCTATGAAGCTTTATTTATTTTAAAGTTTGCAACCCTGACAAATTCTGGTTTAAATACAGATTGTAACTGGAAGTCTTTGATTTTATGTCATAATTGTTTAACTGAAAAAATTGTCTAATTAGATACATTTGAATGTATTACATAGGAGATTTGGATTCTATGCATTTTTACTCCATGAAGGCTTTTTAGAGGCAGAGCGCTAGTGTTTTGTGTTTTACTACAGTGTTATTTTATTAAATTGATGTTCTGGCCTTGGGGTTGTTTTTATTTTACAAGTATTACTGCTTAAGTGCTTGTTGTTCGTGATCTCTGCTAAAATAATACCTGACTGCAGTACTGCCCATTAAAGATTAATCAATCTACTGTGCACTGTTGTTAATTTACAACATAGTCTAAAATGTTGACAAAGTAAGTGATCAGGCCGACAAATGCAGCCAGCTCCAAAACCCCTCTGGTCTAGTTTACATTCACTGGCCTGATACAAATACACAATAAGTTTTCGGGCGAGTTGAAATTCACTCCCCATGTGTAAATCTTCATAAGTTTATCTACTGTGTTCCAGCCCTAAGGCCTTCCAGGAAAACAGTCTCCTTTAAAAATAGATTAAACATTTCAGACCCAATACAGCACTGAAATTATTTTTAAACAAATCTAAACTGTTTGAATTACGAATTATAATTGGTAAGTGATTCCAGGAGGATGAAAATTATTTGTATGGTATATAACAGTCTCTTAACTAGTTCTATTTAAGCCAATTTTATAAATCATACTCTTATAATTTAGTGTTATTACTCCTAACAACTTCCAGATTCGATAGTAATCTTTATTCATCACTGGTTACTAGGGTCTATATTAGTTTGTCGCAATGCAATTGCAGTGAAAAAGAAGTTATGTACTCATCATAACATTCCATCTGAGTAGTTGTACTTCATTACTCTTCAACCTGTGGGTTACAAATCCGTATCGGATCCGACACGGCCACATAACCAGCATCTGATCCAAGCTCTCCCTAACCATAATACCCTCTGTCTCCTAACTCCCCTCAGATCGAGTTTGCTGCCCCACAGATAACACATACCTGACCCAATAAGACCTTACCACAACTAGCAACCCAAAATTCCTGAGCCCAGGAATGACCAAGGACATTCCTGAGGTATCCATTTCTATATATGGCCAGCACAAAAGTGACAAGGTTGAGGAAAGGAGCGGGGAACGGTTGAAGACAAATGAAGTACAACTACTCAGATGGAATGTTATGGTAAGTACAGAACTTCTTTATCTGACGTAGTTGATTTCATTTGGTTTTCAACCTGTGGGACAGAGTCCACAGCTACCAAACACCTGGGTGGCCCTCATGGAAGGATATTCCAGAGCACATCGGAGCCAAAGGATGCCCTGTCCCAGGAAACAATATCCAATTTATAATGTGAAATGAAGGTATGAGATGAGGACCATGTAGCTGCAGAACAGATGTCATCCAGTGAAAACCTGGACCAAAAGGCAGCTGAAGCAGCCATAGATCTGGTAGAATGCCCTTTTATCTGACCCAAAGGGGAAATTCCCTTAGTATAGTATGCTCGAATAATCCATTGGGAAGTCCAACGAGCAACTGTCACCTCAGAAATTGGCTTCCCTAAGAAGGGTTTTGAATAAGAAACAACTGATCAGATTTACGAAAAACTTTTGTCTTGTGCAAGTCGAATCATAACCGTCTATGGACATCCAGCAGATGTAATTTATATTCCCCCTTATTCTGAAAAATTTGCAAAAAAGACTGGAAGATTGACAGTCTGATTGATATTGGCTTCTGACACTACTTTGGGAAGAAAGGACAGGTTAGTATGCAAAGACACTATCTTTATGAAAAATCATATAAGGAACCTTGATGGACAGTGCTTGAAGTTCCTACACCCTCCTGACAGAAGTAATGGCAACCAAAAAGACAGTCTTCCAAGACAGATACTGCAAATCTACTGGAGCTGCAGGTTCAAAAGGAGGGGAGACTAAAGCCTGAAGCATGAATACGAGATCCCATGGAGGCATGGGATCCTTCACCAGGGGTCTAAGAAGAAAGGTACCTTTAAGGAAGGTGTTACAAGGTTTAGAGGAGGCCAACGAAGACATGTTTTAACCCTACATGATGACTGGAAACAGCGGCTAGCTGGACTTTGACTGTGGAGAAACTGGCACCCTGCTGAAAGATTCCCGCCAAAAACTCTAATACTGCGGACACTGGAGCAGTAAAGGGATCTAAAGTACGCTGTGAAGCCCAAATGGAAAACTGTTTCCACTTGCTACGATATACCTTTCTGGTGGAAGACTTGTGAGTCGCCACCAGAATAGTCTTAACTGGAGGTGATAAACCAGGAGTCCTAATAATCATGGGAACTGGAGCAGCCAAGCCATGAGTTTCAGACTGTCCAGGTCTGGGTGAGGAATTCCTGAGGGATGAGAAATGAGATCCGGAACTGGATCCTATGTCCAAGGTGGAACTACTAGACGAGACCATAGAAAGAGGAGCTAAACTTGGCGAGCCAGAATGGGGCAATGAGGATCACAGTGCTCCCCAGCCTGCGAACTTTCTGAAGAAACTTCGAAATGTTGGGTAGTGGAGGATAAGCATAAAGAAAACCGGGAGGCTAAGCATGAATCAGCCCCCTGAGGGGGGTTCAGAGAGAAGAATTTGCTGTATTTCGCATTGGAAGGAGATGCAAATAGATTGCGGCAAGGACGACCCCACTTTAGAAAGATCTGTTACACCACTGAAGGATTCAGAGACCAGTTGTAAGGCCTCAGAACAGATCTGCTGAGCATGTCCTCTAGAATGCTGGACCGTTCCAGAATGTGCATTGCCACCAGAAAACGGCCGTTGGAGATCACCCATTCCCATACTCTCATGGCTTCGCGAAAAAGGGAGGTAAGATCTGGTTCCCCCTTGTTTGTTGATATACCAAACCACCAACATTTTGTCTGTCTGAATCGCAATCGTCCCTAGAGGAAGATGGGGATGAAGGGCCTGCAATGCAAGAAGAATCACCCTCATCTCCAGGACGTTGATAAGTAAACTGGTGTCAGATGGGGACCAAGTGTCATGGACTGTCCTTCCCGAGCAATGACCCCCAACCCTAGCTGGGAGGCATCAGTGGTCACCGTGGCTTTGGGAAAGGATGGAAGAAAGGGACACCCCCTGACTAGATCCGGGGACTGAATCCACCACCGAAGACAGTCCCTGCACACTTGGGAGATTCAAACGGGATGAGACAATGGCAGACCTAACAAGGACCATTAAACGACAAGAGTCCACAGAAGAATCTGCATGTGAAGGCATGCTAAGTGTAATAGATTGATGGTAGCCACCACAGACCCCAATGCCCTCAGTACTATTTCTGCTGTCAGAACTTGGGCTTGAAGGACGTACAGAACGTGTAACTTTAGACTGTGTATCCTGTCTGGAGTGAGGAAAGCTTTCATTTGGATAGTGTCCAAGTGAGCCCCAATGAAGTCTAGGATCTGAACCAGTGACGACTTGTGGAGGTTGATGGTGATGCCAAGTCTTTTCGCCAAGAAGAAAAAACAATCCCTGGCTTGGCAAAGTAGATGCTTGGAAGGGGCAGCAAAGAGCCAATCGTCCAGGTAATGGAAGACCTGAATACCCTGAAGCCTCAGGTGAGCCGCTACTACTGCGATCACCTTGGTGAACACCCTGGGGGCTGTGGTAAGACCAAAGGGAAGGGCTCTGAACTGATAATGATTGGCTCCTTGCCGGAAGCAGAGAAACCTCCGAGAGCACCTGTCCATCTTGATATGGTGGTACGCATCCTGGAGGTCTATCGAGCACATCCAATCATTCACCTGCATGTAGGGCAGGATGGACTGAAGTGTGACCATCTGGAATTTCGCCTTGGCTACTGAGAAGTTCAAGGTCGATAGATACAGAATAGGTCTTAGGTCCCCTGTTTCCTTTGGCACTAAAAAGAACCTGGAATAAATGCCTGATCCAGATTGGTCTAGGGGGACAAGTTGGATGATTCGTTTTCTTAGCAGCTTGTCTATCTCTAGTGCTGCTTTCTCCCTTTGTGTGGGTGGAACATCTGGGAGGTGCTTCGGTGGTAGTAGTGGCTCGATGAACATGTATGGAATAACCTCTGGATATAATTTGCAACACCCAATGGTCTGTTGTTACAGACTCCCATGCCGCTAGGTGTAGTGATAGGCGCCCCCAACTGCCTCCAGAGATGAGCAGTCGGACAGCCCTTCAGGGCAGCTGCGTGGGTCTTGTCCAAGAACTGTTCTCGGGACCCGAAATTTCTTGGGCCCCCTCTGCTCTAGGGCGGTATCTGTCATAACCCCCTCTACCTCTGGGGGAAGGTGAGTCCTGAGTGTCCAGGGGAAATGTCTGAGACTTTTGGAACCACATCTTCTTCTCCCCTCGCTGATTTCTGGAAAAGGATCTTTGTGGGGAGGAGAAGCGGATCCCAAAGTCTCTCGAACTGGCTTCCCAAAAAAGGGAAGAACCATTGCATAGGGCATTTGTGAACGACACCTTGAAGGTTTCTGAGAACTGACAAAGCCAGAGCCAGGCGTGGCACCTGATGGCAATGCCAGTGCCGGCCTCCCTGGTGGCCCCCTCCATAGCATGGGAGAGAAGATGTATGGACATATTAGCTACTGCCTTGAGAGTGGCCATCCAAGCAGAAAACATCTTCTTGACCCCGCCGACATGGACTCCGGGGTAGACTCAGCGACTTTCTTGACCAAGTCTCTCTGCAGCCGAATCACGTGTGCCATATAGTTCAGTGCTCTTACGGAAAAAGTCACTGAAGCGTACACCCACTTCTCAAAACAGTCCATCACCCTTAATTCTCAGTCAGGAGAATGCACCATAGAACTCTCCTGCGCGAGCTCTTTCTTGGTGTCGGCTGCCACAACCATAGCATCCACCAGGAACCCCTTATTCCAACAAGCCCAATCTAAAGGGGGGCTAAGGACTTTGTAAGGGTGTTTAGGGATAGGCACCACTGTATCCGGTTCCCTCCATGCCTGAAATGTTATCAAGCCCACTAAAGGATCCGGAGAAGGGGACACCCAGGAAGTAGATGGGTCTGTGCCAAATGCCTCAAGAAACACTGATTCATCTCAGGTCGGTTTTTTGGCAGACCAAATGCCCCCTTGGCGTAGGAGTTCCATGATGTCTCCAAAGGAGACATCCTCAGGGGGTGATCGGGGGGGAACCTTACCCTTCCTCCAAATCAAGGTTTTCAGTGAGGGACTCCAAGTGCCTCCTTTTACACGTCCATTTGCGAGAAACCTCCTCAGTGGGACTCTCTGGGGAGGACTCGCAAACCTCCTGCTGCTCCCTAAAGGATGCTTCCTGAAACAAACCGGGCACAGGCTGACCCTGAGATGGCAGGATGGTCGGGGCCATACCCAAAACAGAAGGAGTCGGGGCAGAGTCTAAGGATGAGATGGTCAACGGCCTCCACAAAATCGAGAAAACCCTCCACCACATCAAAGGCTGAAGTAGAATGGACATCCTGTGAAGTACCAGTAGGACTGTCCCTCTCTGACCCGACAGGGGAATCAGAGCAGAGACTCCAGGAGCTGAGATGCCAAGGGATAGACTGCGCTCCAACACACACAGAGCCGACAGCAACCCCTCAGATCCAATGCTGAGGCTTCGGCTCTCAGAGCTCGGATCAAGGTACCATTGGCACCGACCACCCCCAACCCAGAGGGTCCTTGGATCTAAAGGTCCCAAAACAGAAGATAGAATCGGAGAAGGAGTGACTGGAGTAAAGAAGAACTGCGAGCTCCCTGCTCTGGAGGGAGAGGGGGCAGGCAAGACTCCCATCTGGATTTGGGTGCTGATGAACTTTTGCATAATCCTATCCATCTCCACTTCGCTAAGGCTCCGAGTTGAACGGGAGGAGGCCACCAACACCGGCCTGGAGTGCCGATGAGGGGAGGCCCAAACAGGAGACTGGATCCGGGACTCCTCCAGCTTAGGGGAAAACCTGGCAGAGTGGAGCAGAGGAAAACATGGCCTGGTCGCTGGCTTGGATTTTAGTGGAGGCCTTACCGAAGCCAAGCAGTCAGGTGACCTCTTCTTCAGCCTATCTTCTTTATGCTGCTTCTCTCTTTTCCCAGACCTCTTGGTGGGAGTTTGAGTCCCACAGGTCTGGGAAGGTTAAGAAGCTGATGCCTAGGTAGAAGCCAGGGTGCAGGAGCTGCCGTCCTCAAAGAGGGTAGTAAGCCCTTTAGAATAAGCTTATCCCACCTGTCCTTAAGGGCCTGCGGGTTAAACCTTGCACAGATAGGACAGGGGGTAAGCAGATGAGCAGCACCTAGGCATACCACACACAGAGTGTGGCCATTGGCTGAGGAGAGCTTATGGCCACACTCTGTGCACTTGCTAAACCCTGGTTTTGGGGTATCGGACATACTCCCAAACCGGCTTGCAACACACACACACACACACACACACACACACACACACACACACACACACACACAGACACACAGACACACAGACACACAGACACACAGACACACAGACACACAGACACACAGACACACAGACACACACACACACACACACACACACACACACACACACACACAGACAGACACACACACACACACACACACACACACACACACACACAGACACACTCTCTCTCTCTCTCTCTCTCTCTCTCACTCACAGAAAATTAGGACAGGACGAAAAGGGAAAGAACTTTTTTTTTTTAATCGACGACCAAACGGGGGTAGGGTAGATAAAGAATAGAAATCTCTAAAGATAGACAAAAAAGGACCAAAAAAACCAACTCACTTACCTGAAAGACGCTCCGAGCATGATGCTAGCTGTTTCAGTGGCAAACGAGATATGAGGGGAGGAAGGATACGGGGTATTATGGGTAAGGGAAGGAGCTTGGCGTTCAGATCAGATGCTGGTTATGTGGCCATGTTGGTTCTGATATGGATCCGTAACCCACAGGTTGAAGGACAAATGAAATACACTACTTTAGATCACCGGATCGTTGACCCTCATTCAGCAAAAATTGTTTCAGTGATTCACTTAATTTACCCAGGGCAAGTAAATACTTGCCCTACAGCACAACAGACTGACAGCTTTGCAAATCGAACCCAGCCAAGTGGGGCTCCACCCCCCCACACCCCTCCAACTATATATACCAACTCCAGATCGCACTACAGTGGAGAAAAGGGCAATGTTGTCCTGTAGGTCAAATATTTACTTGCCCTCGGTCAATTCAGTGAATTGCTGAAAAGATTTTCACTTAATAAGGGTCAACAATCCGATGTTCGCTGCAACTGTATTGCAATGAACTGATATAGACCCAGTTACTACTCTGTATACTAATATCACCTTCCATCTATAATGTAAAAAAAAATTAGTCTTTTTGCAACTTCTTTTATAATCTAGGTTGGGAAAGACCATGAAATCTTTCAGTAATTGTTTTTTTTCCATGACTTCTAACCTGTTCAAAACTATTGAATATACAAGCAAAAAGAGCTGTTATACTCCAAGAGTAGTCCAGCAAAGGCCTTGTAAAGATTAATTATGTGTTTTACATTTCTACAACATTTTGCAGAAGTAGGACCAACTAGCCTTATTAATAACTGCATCCAGATATTTTGAAAAAAGGTAAACTGTTAAAAACAATCAATCTTCCAGAATTATATCCTGTAGTCCAATATTCAGCTTTATTTATGATTTCCAAAATACGTGACTTTACATTTATCAGTACTGAAAGTGATTCCAACACCAGAAGGCCATTCATTAATTCTCCTTAAATAAATTCCTGGTAGTCATTTTACTTGCCACAACAAAACCCATTTTGCAGTCATCTGTATAGTTATCCATCCAAAATTAATTGTGTGTTGGAATTATAGAAAAAATAGATTAAAAAGTAGTGAACAGGACAATGAGCCTAGTAGTGCACCCTGTATACATTTCGTATTTCAGAACAATAACCTTTAATAACGAATATTTGCCTCCTGTCAGTAATCCAATTCATAATCCATTTAATAGTATAAGAGTTGCATCCAAATCACATAAAACTTTTCAAATGAATGATGAGTTAAGAAGTCTAAAGGTTTGACAACATCTAGGAAAACTGTACCATAAAACAGACCTAAATCCACAGTAATGGTTACTTTTTCACAGAACTCAGAAAGATTTGTAAAGACAGACCTCTCCTTTATAAATCCGTCTTGATATAAATCAATAATTCTAAACAGTTATTTTCTTTAAGAATCAACTCCATTACACATCTCTCAAAATATTTACAGAGTATGGATGCAAGAGTGACAGGCCTATGATTTGCAAGGTCAGTCAACTTTCTTTTTTTTAAAATAGGAGTAATAGTAATATTCAATAATTTCCACATATGCGACACAATTCATAAGCAAGATATTAAAAATAACATGCAAGATAGGAAGTCATTTCAAAGATAACTTTCTGATTAATATAGCTGGAACACAATCAGATCTCACTGAAATATTATTTTAACACTTTCAAGTGAGTTTCACTCAACTTTCCTTTTACAAGACAAATTTCACCGGAATTTAGAAATCTCAAAAAACTTTTAGTTTTTATCCTAACACTATGCATTACTGCTTAAATATCTACTGAATTCATGGACAATAATTTTTAAGTCTGCCGTAATATCATTATTTTTCAACACAGTAAAAGGACTTCTAATCTTTCTGAAAGAATGTGTGTAGCTATAATACGCCTTAGTATTATTCACAGTATATAGTTTATTTTCAAGTCTCATCTTCTTTGATTTTATTATGCATTTCAGTTGCTTTGTGGCTTTATTTAATTTTGATTTCTTTTGAATTGTTGGATTTGTTTTATATAGCTGAAAATTTCCCTTTTTTTCATTTTGTATTATTTGACCATTCTCCAGCTCCACCATTTATGTAAAGACTTACTTGTTGAGTAACTGTTAAAAGTATCAACCATGGCCTCTATATTATCCTTCATTGTATTTTGCAACACTGTATACCCATAATTACTACACATCTCTATAATTAAACTCTTCCAAATCAATTTAATAACTGCAAAGGAATTAGAGAAGAAAGTAGTCCAAAATTAAATTTCTTACTGGCAATAAAAGATGACCACTTTCTTCTTAGAGTAAAAGTTATGTGATTACGATCAAATTTATCAAATAGGGGCCTTATAACACCACCAGACATTAAATCATGACTACTGGCAATGACAAGATCCAGTATTGCCTTGTACTTCCATGTACAAATTGACTAAACTGGTAAAAAGACAATATTTCTAAGAAAAAGCTTTCAGACAGGGAGTACAGATGGCATAATGGTTAAGGCCTTCACCTCCCAAGCACAAGGTACAAGGTTCAACAGTGACCTCCAGCCAATGCCTGTAAGGAGCCTGCATGTTCTCCCTGTGTCTCTGTGGGAATTCCTCAGAGTGCTTCGACCTCAAACTCACTCAGGAATGGAGTTGTGGGAAGTGGAACATTCTCTAGATGGTGCTTATCTAGGGAAGAGTTGTATGGACCAACACTTTGGGCATGAACTGTGGTGCACAGTACCCTCTAAATAGGGGGAAATGTTGTCTCAGGTATTACTCAAGAGGTGTCTGTGTCCCAGAGGGGAAGGAATTTAACTCAAGAATGTTTCTACTGCCCAGACCAATTCTAGTCCTCTCTCACCTAAACACTTTTCTGAAGGTGACTTCCTTTCAGATGTTGCCCCTTTGGACTCCATTTCCTCTCTTGCTCCCTCAGGCCTTTATGGTGTCTCTGGATCTCAAGGATGCGTACCCCCATATTGCAATCCATCCTCATTTTGGGAACTTTTTGTGTTTCTCTGTGGCTTCCTGGCATTTTCAGTTCTCTGCTTTGCTCTTTCTACTGCCCCAAGGGTGTTCACCAAATGCCGCACTCCTATGATTGTTTTTTTGCAAGCTTCAAGGGATCCAAATACTTCACTACTTGGATGACCTGCTGATTCAGGCATCTCATCCAGAGATCCTTTTACAAAATCTTTATTTTTGCCATTTCCCTTCTTCAGAGTCTGGGGTTCACAATAAACTTCAAAAAGTCTTCTCAGACTCCTTCTCAGGATCATGTCTTTCTGGGTTGCAGGATTCAGTCAGTGCCAATGCTAGCATCCCTGCCTTCTCAAAAGGCCTTAACTGTCATTTCTTACTTTCAAACTCTTTTTCCCCTGGCCTCCATTACAGCCAGGGAGTTTCTGAGAGCTCTGGGTTTCATGGCTTCTATCATTCTGATGCACCCTCTAGCCAAACTCCACATGAAAAAGTTCCAGGGGTTTCTGAAGTCAGGGTGGCTTCAACATGCATATGGCTCTAGACTTTGTAGTTCCTCCTCTTCCTTGTCTCAAGAAGGAACTTCACTGGTGGATTCAGCAGTTGTCTCTGAATCCAGAGCTCACTTTTTTTCCCATTCTTCCCCTCTCAGGAATTGTTCACAGATGCTTTGGATGTGAGATGGGGAACAACATTTGGCTCCCTAAAGGTGCGGGGGTCTGGTCACCTCGTCATCAGAAGGAGCACATCAATGTCAAAGAAATGAGAGCTCTTGTGCTGGCTCCTCAGGCCTTTCATCCTCTTTTCTCTCCGGGGCCTCTCAAGGTATTCAAAGATAATACCACAGTGATGTGGTATATCAACAAACAGAGGAACATGATCTTACTTTCTTTGCCGGTTGGCATTTCTGGTACGGGATCTTGCTGTCAGGAATCAAGTGACTGTTCAGGCAGTTTATATCCCTTCAGAGCAGAACACTGTGGCAGACACTCTGAGCAGGTCCTTAACTCAATCCCACAAATGGATACTTCACAGAGACATGTTTCTGGACCCTGTCCATTTCTCAAGTGGATCCATTTACTTCCCCTCTGAACAGACAACTTCCTCTGTTTTGTGCTGGAGTCCCAGGTCCTCTGGTGTGGAAGGTGGACACTCTCATTTTCTTGGAAGGTAATGTTTCTTTATGCATTCCCTCCCCTTTCTCTCATTCTGAAAGTCCTGTTCAAGATTCAACAGGATGCTCCCAAAATCTTGTTGGTGACTCCCTTTTGGCCACAAAAGCACTGGTTCCCTCTACTTCTGCATCTAGCCATGGACAATACTCACAGTTACCTCACAGGGTGTATCACTCACACAAGACAGGGGATCTCTCATCCATCCCCACCTGTCCACCCTTCAACTGACAGTGTGGGTGATAGGGTTTTGATTCCTCATAGACACCTTTTTTCTGAGGACGTGCTGCAGGTCCTGCAGGAACCCAAGCAACTTACTAGGAAATCCTACTTATCCAAATGGAAGAGTTCTTCTGCTTGGTCTCGCTCTCTCATAACCTGGATGTTCCTTTGGTTTTCTCTTATTTGTGCGAGTTGCTCAATGCTATTTTGGCCTATTTTTCTATTAAGGCCCACGCATCTGCTATTTCTGCTTGTCTGCATTTAACTCCTCCTTTAGCTTCTAGATTTAAAACTAAACAATTTCTTAAAGGTGTCCTTAATATCAGACCTCCCAGGAAGCCTTTTACTCCTCCATGGGATCTTAATTTTGTTTTGGAAAAGTTGACACAGGCTCCTTTTGAGCCTATTGTTTCAGCTTCCTTGCAACATTGTTCTTGGAAGACTGCTCTTTTGTTAGCTCTTACTTCTGCCAGACGGGTGTCTGAGTTGCAAGCCGTTATGGCTTGTCCTCCTTTTTTGATATTCATGAGGACAGGGTGTCCTTATGTACTAATCCTTCTTTTAGGGCCTAAGGTGGTTAATGAGTTGTCACTTAATCAGTATATTAATTTGCATACTCTTTCCCCTCTCCACAATCTGACAGTGACAGGGTGCTGCATACTTCGGATGTGAACAGACAACTCAGATTTTATTTGGATAAGACTAAGGCTATTAGAAAATTTGATCAGTTGCTTGTTTCTTTTCAGCCTAGGTCTTCAGGATTGGCTGTATCCAAGCAGACCATTTCTTCTTGGATTTTAAAAGCTATTTATTTTTATTACACTTTTCATGGCAAGAGTATTCCTTCTTCTGTAAAGGTTCATTCTACTAGAGCTGTGGCTTCTTCTGTTGCTTTTTTCAAGGGCTTAGACACTAATTTGATTCTTGAAGCAGCTACCTGGACTTCTTTGCATACTTTTACCAAAAACTACAATTTGAATGGTATCTCAAGAGATACAGCTGGTTTCGCTAAGGCCATTCTTCATGGCTTCTTAGAGGGCTCTGCTGCTCCTTCCTCCTCCCAAGTTTTTTCTTGAGCTTTGACACTCTACCATATGTTAAGAATACTGCAGAGGTGATTGTAAGGGCATAGTATGGTTGTGTAAAATCTTACCATAACAGTAAATGTCCTTACCTTCGCCACTGCAGTATTCACTCCCTCCCTCCCTAGTCCTCCTAGTCCTTTTCTTTCCTGGATGTACAGGTTATCCCTTGGTTTTCCTAGGACTGTTGTTCTTACTGGGGCAATCAGTCGTGAGGATGGTACACCTGAACTTTACCTTTATGTCCTAAGCTATGCGAGGAGTATTCAGGTGACGTTCAGTGTACCTTAACGCAACAGCAGGCTTTGGTACACTGGCCAGACATTGGGCTTCCACTGCAGGGAATCCCATATGTTAAGAATACTGCAGCAGTGAAGGCAAGGACATCTACTGTTATAGTAGGATTTTACACAACCGTACTTTCTGATAAATAAGAAAATCACTTTAAAACAAGTATTTGTCAGTGACAGATGCCAGCAGGGAATGCACATGAACTACAACAAATATGGTTAAAAAATGTGATTCAAGTCAGCAAACACCTTCCTCGCAAGTACGGCAAGTGCCACGGCCCATAACTCCAAAATCAATTAAAAAAAAAAAAACAAGGCCAGCACGTGTTGCCAAAAATCTACTTAATTATGTAAACACCATAATACTACTAGGGGTAAGAACCCCTAGAAATACACCAAAAAACAAGCAAACCGGTTTCTGCTATCCCAGCCTTCTTCAGTGCAAATACAAAAAATAATGACCTGAGGGAGAGCAAAGATTATTTACAGACATTGGTTAAATCGCATCCAATTAATTGTTATAAATGCTCATTCATGCCAGGGCTAAAAAACCCACCCAATTTAATTATCCATTTCTTCTCCTTAGCATTTAGTATCAAGTGCCAACCACCTTTAGATGTCCTGTCCCCAATAATCCTGTCAATAACTGTAAAGTAAAAAGAAGCAGTAGGGTGCTTGAGTGTATGTTTGTATAATGCACTAGCCAGTTTATGATTCCTGGCATCGCTCATGTGTTCACAGATCCTAATTCTAAGTGGGCTGGAAGTCTGACCCACACAGAAGGCAGAGCAACAGCAAGAAACAAGGTATATAACCCAGTCTGAACCACAATTGGCTAGAAACTTAATCTCAAATACCTGGGCTGTGTTTTTACTGGTAAATTGTTTTGTTTTGAGGACTCTAGGGCAATGTGTACAATGGCCACATGGATAGGTCCCAAATAGCTTTTCCCCTGTCAATGTATGTTGTTGAGCTGAATCCAAAAAATTGGAATGATGTTTATAATGACTCAAATGGGAACCTAAAGTTTTCCCCCAATGAAAAGAGAAGTAACATCTGTCCCCAACAACTAAGGTCAATTTATTGTCAGCCAACAAAATGTTCCAATGTTTCTGCACTATGTTCATAAGTGCCCCTGTGTTGCGACCATATGTGATGACCATCCTCAAAACGTTTTGGTCTGCTGTTGTTTTAGTTTTATATTGTAAAAGATTGTCCCTAACTTGTGTACTGGCCCACCCACTGGCCATGGCGATGTTCCCTGATTTATAACCTCTGTTCTGAAATCTACAGACAAGATCCTCTTTGTATTTATTATCACCTGAACATATGCATCTGACCCTTAAGAACTGAGATTTGGGGATGTTCCGTATCACATGTTGAGGGTGGAGGCTGGTGGGATGGAGTAGGGAATTATATTGGGGGTATTTCCTGGAAATTTGTGCACTTAAGGTGTTATCCACATTTCTTGAGATGGTCACATCCAAGAATGTTATTTCCTGCAAATGGAAATTCACCTTGAACTCAATTCCCCACTTATTCTGGTTAAGATACTCTACAGACTCCAAAGGATAAGCCACATTAGCCCTCCACACCATCCAACAATCATCCAGGAACCGCCTCCAAATGTCCATTTCCCCCAGATAGATGTTATAGTTGGGATCATAAATTAATTCCATTTCATTAATTTCCATTCAAGGGGATCCATCCTGATTCTAGCTGCTCTGCCACTATATTTTGTTGGGATGGTATATAAAATGCTTCAAGGGTTATACTTTGCAGAAGAGCTAACTCCAAAGTCAACATGGCCAGCCTGCGCAGGGATTAAGACCCACTGCCCCCATTTGTTTATGTTCTGTATCATGCGTCACAGTCAATAGTCACCTGTAATGGTTCCGGGGACCACAGTTACTGAAGAGATGTTATTTTGGTCTGTCTGAACTACCCCACAGGCCTTGCACCTTTACCTCCACAGAAACGTCTCCTCAAGCAAAAACTTAGGCATCTTATTGCCTCCACCAATGTAAGTCTTTCTTGAAAAGCCCAAAACTAGAATATGAAAATCCCAAAGGATGAAAATGCTGGGTCCACTTTTTTTTTTTTTTTGTTAAACCACTGAATTTTTCTCATGTATAACCTGTCAAGATAAACCATGAGAGTCGTAAAAGCCATAAACCCTAGAATCCTTAGATATTCTCTGGCTGAAGTCTCAGACTGACTGGTGAAAATCAGTAAAATTTCCAGATTCAAATTCACCTTTTCCTCTTTCAGGAGACAAATCTAAAAGACAGTCTAAAAGCACAAATCTGTGTGATGGTGCCAAGGAAGATATTTGAACATTTATCTGGAAGCCCACATTGGCAACAGGAGAAGAAACCTATGTTAAAGACTCCTGGCATCTGGCAAAATACTCTGCAAAGTTTAGTAAGTTGTCTAAATACAGAAAAATGTGAAAGCCTTGCAGTCTGTAAAACACTAAACTGGGAGCTAGACATTTTGTAAACACCCCAGGAGCTGTAGCTAACTAAAAGGGTAATGCAGAAAATTGACAATGTGACCCAGACACAGAATCTGGGAAATTTTAGGAAGCCTGTGGCTGTGGGAATGTGGGAAACCTTTTTTTTAGGTAGTACAGTTGTGTAAAATCTTACCATAACAGTAGATGTCCTTCTCTTCATTGTTGCAATATTCTTCACCCATCTCCTGCCAAGGAGAGCTCAACATCCGGCCAGTATACCAAAAGCCTGCAACTCTTATCGGCACCATACATCATATGTATACTCCCCATGTACAACGTAGGGCATAAAGGTGATACACGGATGCAGATACTCAGAACTGAAAAGCTAAAAACTGGGCAAAGGAACACTGAAAGGAGACAAGACCCACTGCCCCCATTTGTTTATGTTCTGTATCATGCGTCATAGTCAATAGTCACCTGTAATGGTTCCGGGGACCACAGTTACTGAAGAGATGTTATTTTGGTCTGTCTGAACTACCCCACAGGCCTTGCACCTTTACCTCCACAGAAACGTCTCCTCAAGCAAAAACTTAGGCATCTTATTGCCTCCACCAATGTAAGTCTTTCTTGAAAAGCCCAAAACTAGAATATGAAAATCCCAAAGGATGAAAATGCTGGGTCCACTTTTTTTTTGTTAAACCACTGAATTTTTCTCACGTATAACCTGTCAAGATAAACCATGAGAGTCGTAAAAGCCATGAACCCTAGAATCCTTAGATATTCTCTGGCTGAAGTCTCAGACTGACTGGTGAAAATCAGTAAAATTTCCAGATTCAAATTCACCTTTTCCTCTTTCAGGAGACAAATCTAAAAGACAGTCAAAAAGCACAAATCTGTGTGATGGTGCCAAGGAAGATATTTGAACATTTATCTGGAAGCCCACATTGGCAAGAGGAGAAGAAACCTACGTTAAAGACTCCTGGCATCTGGCAAAATACTCTGCAAAGTTTAGTAAGTTGTCTAAATACATAAAAATGTGAAAGCCTTGCAGTCTGTAATACACTAAACTGGGAGCTAGGCATTTTGTAAACACCCCAGGAGCTGTAGCTAACTAAAAGGGTAATGCAGAAAATTGACAATGTGAACAAGACACAGAATCTGAGAAATTTTAGGAAGCCTGTGGCTGTGGGAATGTGGGAAGCCTTTTTTTAGGTAGTACAGTTGTGTACAATCTTACCATAACAGTAGATGTCCTTCTCTTCACTGTTCCAATATTCTTCACCCATCTCCTGCCAAGGAGAGCTCAACATCCGGCCAGTATACCAAAAGCCTGTAACTCTTATCGGCACCATACATCATATGTATGCTCCCCATGTACAATGTAGGGCATAAAGGTGATACACAGATGCAGATACTCAGAACTGAAAAAGCTCCAGGAAGAACATAATATCCTTGGGGACAAAGAGGAACATGTGCATCCAGAAAGAAAAATAAAGGGAGAAGGGCCCCTCAGCCAGGAGGGCAACCAGAACACAGGGCAAGAGTCAGGTCAGAGTAGGAAGAAAGGAGAGACCAAATACTGCAACAATGAAAAGAAGGACATCGACTGTTATGGTAAGATTTTACACAACTGTACTATATCCTTCCACATCACTGTTGCGGTATTCTTCACCTACAAGTGAGTGCAAGAGCTCAAGATGAAGCCTGGGGGGAGGAAGGCAGAGAAGAACCCTCCATGAACCCATATAAAGTCTGCTCTGGCTCTGGAAACAACATCCAACTTGCAATTTTTACTGAAAGTATGAACAGAGGACCAAGTAGCACCTTCAAGGATAGAACTGGTATCCAGACCCTTGAAAAAGGCATCACAGGAGGCAATTGCCCTAGTAGAATATGCCTTTACAGATGAGGAAAGACATCTGCCATGAAAAGAATAGTAAAATGAAATGGCCTTAGAAATCCAGGAAGAGAAGGTTTGCTTAGAAACAGCCAAGCCCAAAATCCTGAGATGAAAAGAAACAATAAGCCTATTAAATTTGTGAAAAATACTTCAGTTTTATCTAAATAATATCTGCGCTGTCTAAGCAAATCCAAGGTGTGAAAAACTGCAGAGATGGAAAAAAGGAAGATGAATAGACTGATTAAGGGACAACTCAATGACTACCTCCTCAAACATAAAAGAATTAGTATAGATACCCCCTGTACTTATGAAAAACTAAAAAGGGAGAAATAGCCATGACAGCCTGATGTTCAGACAGTCTCTTGGCTGAAGTAAGAGCAAAAACAGAATAGTCTTCCACATACAATGTTGCAAAGAAGCTGAAGAAGCAGACTCAAAAGGAGCCTGGGTCAACTTCTCAAGTACAAAATTAAGGTCCCAAGATATCGGAATGGGCTTCCTTGGTGAGCTGATATAAAGGATGCCTTTAAGAAATTGCTTGAACTCAAACCTACAGGCCAGAGGACATGCAGAAATTGCTGACAAGTGAGCTTTACCTGAAGACCATGCCAATCCAGCATGGAGCAGATCACACAAATAAGAGAGAACCAGAGAAATCCCCACATATAGGGGATCCTCATGGCTAGAGGGGCACCAGAAAGAACATTTTTTATATCTGGACATTTAGGATTTTCTGATAGTAGGCTTCCTGGCCCCCTACAGAACCTGGAGCACATCCTTGGAAAAGAGATGCCTAAAAGGGATCAAAACCCTATCATCCACAGTATCAGCTGAAGAATGGACAGGTGAGGATGGACAACAGATCCCTTGCCTTATATTAGAATATCCGTCCGGTGAGGGGAATTGTGGTAACTGTTCCTGGCCAAGTGAGAGAGAGGAGGAAAACAAAGCTGTCTGGGTTCAAAAGCCAGATACCAGCAAAATTTTGGGAGAATAAAGCCTGATCTTGTGCCGAACCCAAGATAACAAAGGAAAGGGTGGGAAAGCATACAGAAACATCCGTTTCCATGGGGAAGTACAAGGCGTCCACTCTCCAAGTCAGAGGACTTGCGACTCTGTAACAGAATAGAGGAAGCACTCTGTTCAGAGGGGAGGCAAAAAGATCTACTTTAGACTACCCCACTGATGGATGATGTCCAGGATCACACCTCTGTGAAGCATCCATTTGTGAGTTTGCATTCTGGATCTGCTCAAAAAGTCTGCCACTAGATTGTGCATTGAGGGACTGTAAACTGCCTGAAGAGTCACTTGATACTGGATAGCCAGACCCCAGACCTAAACAGCTAGTCTGCAAAGAAGACAGGACCTTGTGGACCCTACTTATTGACATACCACATCAATGTGGTATTGTCTGTGAAAACTTTGAGGGGCCCGGGATGAAACGGGGAATAAAAAGCTTGCAGAGCCTTCATCTCTTTTATGTTAACATGTTCCAACCCCTGATGAGGAGGCCAGAGACCCTGGACCTTTAGGGAGCCAGAAGTGGCACGCCTCCCATCTGAGATGTTGGTAAAAAGCTCCTGAGTGGGAACTGGAGCTTGAACAGGAAGCCACATATTGAGAGAGAGTTGATGAATCCACAACTGAAGCTCAAGCCTGAGACAAGGAAGAAAAAGAAAGTACAGTTGTGTATACTTACCATAAATGTAGATGTTCGAGTGTATTCACTGTTGCAGTCATCACATTTGGGCTATCCCTGCCAGGGTAGTCCTCGGCCGGCCCGAATACCAGAGACTTAGTATTTCTGCATCGTTTGCTATCGCTTGAAGACTGACATCAGGTTGTCAGTAGTATAAAGTAAGGCAGCCAATGCCATTACACCAGTTTGTCTTGCCCTAACCTGTCAGGAGGCCCCAAGTAAGAGGCCAGGGTCTGGTGGAAGAAATCCCACAAGTGGAAAATAAATACCAATATGTCGCTTGAAAAGAAGGAGAACGACAAGTTAGAATGCTAATAAAAGGTGAAAGAGAAGAAAGGGGGTTGGAGGGGGGGAACCAGGACTGCAACAGTGAATACACTCCAACATCTACATTTATGGTAAGTATACACAACTGTACTATGTTCTTCGTGTTTTACTGTTGCAGTCATCACATTTTGGTTGATTCCCAAAGCTGAGGAAAAGGGTGGAGGCAGTCAATGAAACTAGGGGCTGGCTAGGATGCCTTGAAAGAAAGCAGAGGCAAACCCTGCCCTGGATTTGGAGAAGAGAGGCAGGTGGTAATGCTTGGTAAGTGTAAACAGATGTCCAGGTGGCAGCATCCAGGATGTCCCTGGTAGGGACTCCACTGTGGAAAGCCGCAGAGGTGGAGGCTGTTCTGGTGGAGTGTGTCCTGACCCCCTTAGGTGGAGGCTTTCCATGCTGTTTGTAGCAGAAATGGATGCAGTGTGCTATCCATTTGAAAATGGTTTGTTTGGAGATGGCTTTGCTTTCTGCCCCTATAGCAAAGCTAACCAGCAATTGATCAGAGTTTCTGAAGGATTTAGTCCTGTCTAGATAGAATCTGAGCTGTCTGTGCACATCTAGAGAGTGAAGAATCATTTCCCACTCATTCTGGGGATTAGAAAAAAAGGTGGGCAAATGAATGGATTGGTTGAGAGCCACACTGGACACCACCTTGGGCATGAAGGATGGATTAGTTCTGGGGGATACCCTGTCTGCATGAAAGATGATGAAGGGTTCCAAAGCCATGAGTGCTTGCAGCTCAGAGACTCTCCTGGCTGAAGTGATGGCCAGAAGGAATGCTGTCTTCTAGGAGAGAAATTTTAGGTCTGCAGAAGAAGCTGGTTCAAAAGGGGGCAGGGTGAGCTTTCCAATACAAAGTTAAGGTCCCAAGCTGGTGTTGGTGCCCTTCCGGGTGGCCTGAAGTTGCAAGCCCCTCTTAGGAACTGTTTGATCAAAGGGTGTGAGAAAAGAGGCTGCTCAGTGGGAAAATGAGCAGAAATAGCAGAGGCATGAATTTTTATAGAGAAAGAGAGGCCACTGTGTAGTAGATCAGCTAAGTAATCCAGGATGGGAGGGAGGGCTGTGCCGTATTGGCTCCCTTAGCCTGGATCCAGGTGCAGAACCTTTTCCATTTATCAGCATAAGACTTTCTGGTGCTAGGATGTCTGGCCTCATGGATAACATCCAGAACCTGTTTATTTAGGTTGGCAGATTGGTTCGAGGTTAGGGAATAAGCCAAGCTGCCAAATTGAGTGTCTGCAATTGGGGATGCAAGAACTCCCCTTCCCTCTGGGTCAGGAGGTTTGGAATCTGAGGAAGACACCATGGGGGTAGCGAGGACAGGCTGCGCAGCAAGGGGTACCAGTGCTGCCGGGGACAGACTGGAGCTATAAGAATGGTCCTTGGTTTTTCCTTCCTTATTTTGAGCAGTACGCTGGGGATGAGAGGTATGGGAGGAAAAGTATAGACCGATAGATTGACCCAGGGGAAAAACAGGGCATCCACTTTCCAAGCCATGCAGTGATGCTCCCTGGCGCAGAATCTGCTGAGCTGATGGTTGGTGTGGGAGGCAAAGAGGTCGACATTCGGGGTTCCCCATTTTTGAGGTATTAGGGTGAATGTACATCTGTTGAGTTGCCACTCGTGTGGGTCCAGAAGATTTCTGCTTAATTGGTCTACCAGAGAGTTGAGAGAGCCTGGTACAAATTGTGCTAACAGGTGTAGTTGCATGGCAGAGGCTTAGAGCAGTAGAAGCCAAAGGGAAGCACAGAGAATCGAAAGTATTGAGATCCTGCCCTGAAGAGGAGATATTTCCTGGATGATTCCCTGATATGAATATGGAGGTAGGCCTCTTTTAGATCTAGGGTGGCTAGCCAAGCATCTTTGGAGAGCATGGGTAGCAGCTGCTGGAGGGTGAGCATTTTGAATTTTGGGATCACCAGGAAGGTGTTTAGAATGGATAGATCGAGGATGGGGCACCAGGTGCCCTCTTTTCTGGACACCAGAAAAAGTCTGGAGTAGAAACCTTGGCCTATTTGTTCTGCAGGAACATGCTCTACTGCCCTCACAGAGAGCAGGGAAGGGATTTGCTTTTGAGCCTCTGCCGACTAATTTGGTGGTAGATCTGGGAATCCTTTTGGGGTTGGAAGGGTGTGGAAGGAAAATTTATATCTCTGAGACACAATGTTCAGAACCCAGTGGTCCTTGGTAATGGTGGCCCAGGTGCTTGAGTGAAAGGAGAGTTTTCCTCCTAGGGGTAAGTGAAGGTGGGCAGAGGGATGGGGTGGAGGAGAAGAGTCATTGTGAGTTTTTACCACAAGGGGTGGCTTAGAACTCCCTGGTTTTGAAGTAGAGGTAGTCCACTGCTTAGATCTCTGCATTTCCTGGGCTGCTGCTGTGTGTGTGTGTGTGTGTGTGGGGGGGTCTGCTTCCAGAGGGCCTAGGCTGGGCCAGTTTACTGGGAGCAGGAAAGGACCAGTGTTTGGAGGAATATACGAACATCTTTACAAAATAAAGAAAAAAGATATTAAAAATGCCCTAAGCAAACATGTCCTGGACAAGGGTGAAGACCATACTTTTAGATTTATGATTTTAGATCAGGTAGATCAAACAGCATATGGTGGTAATTGGAAAACATGGTTAGCATACAAAGAAAGTGAGTGGCAAATATATTGTGATGCCACTACTGAATGATTTTATTAGTATTAAGCCATTTTTAAGTTTGGACCGGGGATAAGCTCTAGTTTTTATGTCTATACATTTGTTTTTGTTCACTTTTTGTACACACATTAATTCTTCCCATCATTCATATGTATTTTTATATGTATTTTTATATGTACTTATAATAGAAATTTCAACATCAAGTCATATTTACAAATTTAGGTCAACATGGGAAAATATTTTTAGTATAAGAATTTTCAGTATAAGAATGTTAAACTCAAAGGAAAGAATTTTACACATCATATTATACATCATATAATATTTTTATTATGACTTGTAATGATTTATTATGAGGTATATATTTTTTAAACATTTGTTCACTTTTTGCACTTTTTGTATTTTGCACATATATACATTATGACAACTTGTATAAATTCTGTTCTTAAACAATGGTTAAGGTATTTATAGGGTATTGTTTCTGTAAACAGTTTTTAGGATAAGGTTTTTGATATGTATCTTTAAGAAAGCACATAGTATTACATTTTTGGCGCCAATTTTAATTTAAAAAGAGAGTTGAATGGGTTAGTAGTGGTTCTGATGACATCTGAGTTACTCAGATGAAAGCGCTTAACCAAGAGATCACTTTATAGTTGGATTTTTATTTGTGGAAATAAATTTGTGTTTTTACCAGCAAAAGTTTGTTTGCCTACTGAATTTGAGTCTTGCTCGAGTCGAGGACTGGTTACTGCTATTTCTATTGTACGTGTTTGGAGGAACAATGCCTGCTGAACTTAGGGGACTGGACCCGCAAGAAATCCTTAACTGTTTGCATAGATTTTGCTTTTTTTTCCATCTTTTTTAAGACCTCTTCTGCCTTTGTGCCAAATAACTAATCTTTGTGCAAGGGGGCATCCAACAATTTAGATTTGACATGATCTGGCAGGGGCTGTTCCTTAAGCCATGCATGCCTTCTAATGACAGATCCAGTGACTGCTGCCCTGCAAGAAGGTTCTAGGGCATCAAAACAAAGAAATGACCTCAGGGTCAGCTGTAGGATTTTTAAAAAGATATTTGTGGGAGTCAGGGACTCTATAGTTCCCGTCTGGTTTTCTGGAAGCAGGAGGAAAGGGGTCAGGAGTCAAGCTGGATGCGAGGAAAACATCCTCCATAACATCCAGGACTGGGGGGGATGGCCAAGGATCTGTGCTGTGGAAGATCTAGGAATTCCCTGAGTCTCTTTCTAGACTGCGGGTAGACCTGACTCTCCCATTGGAAGTGCTCCCTTAAGGAAAAATCCTGTGGGGGAGAGGCTGAAGGAATGGAATCATCTGCATCAGAATCCTCATAAGTGGAGAGGGGTTATATGTCTTCATATTCAGATGCATCAGATTCATCTGACTCTTGTTCAGACAAAACTACAGGGGATCTCTTTTCATTTTGGAGGGGGTAGCTTGGCTTCCTCTGATCAGCATGATAAGGTCTTCCACCAGTTTAAGCATTTGCGACTGAGGCAAGGTAGCAGGCGCCTGAGAGTGGGTTGTCGGATTCTTGGATGTGGTTCGTGTGGGCCTAGGAAACTAGATAGTTTTAGAAAAAATGGTAGTCGTGAAAGAAGACGGTTTGTGTCGATATTCAGTAGTGCGAAGGACTTCCTCGGAGGCGGGTGCCTGCTCAGCGGCACCGGACCCATCCAAGGTAGAGATGACCGCAGGATCCTTGATCGAAGAAGAGTTTTGCGGCATATCGGACCCCAAAAGGGTCTTGGTAGCACCCTGCGAATCAACAGAAACGGGCATCAGGGGCTGCGAAAGCGCCTCACTGAGGACCGGAGAACTCACGACTAGTTTAGCAGAAGCGGCGTTGGTAGGTTTGGACCTGTGTGGTCTGTCTCTGTCTTTATCTTTCGTTTTATCAGAAGATCTGCTGTCCGACGGCTTACCGAAGCCATATCGGAATTCAAGGACTGTAAGCGAAAATATCTGGCTACAATAAGGGCCCGACGACAGATAGTTCTAGCGTTGAATAAAGCACAGAAGTGACAATGAGGGACGTCGTGGTCTGGGTCTAAACAAGTGACGTAGTAAGAGTGGAAGTCTCGGTGTGGTATTTGTTTTCCACAGGTGAGACAATTATTAACTTTTTCTGACATCAGTTAGTGCAAGAAAAAAGGATCCCCACCGGGGTACTTAGCTTTAGAAGACTTCAACTTCAATTTGGTAGACGAAACTCAGGTAGTGGCAAGCTGGCACTCATGCGAACTGCTTCTACTTCAGGCTCCATGGCAAGAAAGACTGATGTAATGGCATCGGCTGCCTTACTTTATACTACTGATGACCTGACATCAGTCCTCAAGCGACAGCAACCGACGCAGAAATACTAAGTTTCTGGTATTCAGGCCGGCCGAGGGATACCCTGGCAGGGATAACCCAAATTTGATGACTACAACAGTGAAACACGAAGAACATCTTGGAACTCCAAGGGGTGGCAATGCAGAAGTCACACTGATTTGAGGTGTAATTGAAGTTTATTCATATGCAGCCTAGTGAGAGGGAGCATGGAAATGATGGAAGCCATGAAATTCAGAACCCTGATAAATTCCATGGCCATGACAGATGACAGCAGAAGAAAGTATTGGAATAAGGTTATCAGAGATGGAGCCTTGGAGGCAGGAAACCATGTCAACTTGGGACTGTCTGAAGCCTGCATCCAAGGAAAGCATGATCCTGGGAAGGTGTCAGAATTGATTTCTGGAGGTTGATGGTGAAATCCAGACTAACAGGCAAGTAGTAAACTGGAGATCCTGAATCAGATTTGCTGGGGAAGGAACTTGAATAAGCAGATCTAGACAGGGAAAAATCTGAATACATCAAAGCCTGCAAAAAGCAATGACAGAAGCAAGGCATTTGGCAAATACCCTTGGGGCAGTAGAGAGGCTAAAAGGCAAAGCAGAGAATTGAAAATGCAAGGAAGACACTGAGAAACAAAAATTTCCTGAAAAGAGGATGGATGGGGATGTGAAGGCATACATGCTTGAGATCCACAGACAACAGGCAGGCCTCAGGAAGTAGAAGAGGAAACAATGTCTGAAGGGGTAATGTATGAAAGGAAGAAAGCCTTGAAAAGTGTTGAGCAGGGAAAGATTGAGAATTGGTCTCTATGTACCCTCCTTTCATGGGACCTAAAACATTCTGGAATAAAATCCCTTCCACACCTGGGTTTGAAGCACAGCTTGAATGGTGCCCTGATCCAAAAGACATTGAAGAACCTCTGGAAAATGAGAAAGTTGCTCCTGAGGATGTTCAGGAATGCCTGAAAATGGAGGAAGGGACTTCTAAACCATGAAATATCTGACAGACACTGGACAGAACACAAGAATTTGAGGTGATTTGCAGCCAATTTGACAGAGACAGGGTAACCATATCTAACAGGAGAAGGAAGCAAACCGTCAAACAGAACCAGGGTGGTTCTGAAAATAAGGTTTCTTTGAGGAAGGAGTCTGAGCAGACTTAGCAGAAGGAACATAACTAGAAACCTTCTTACCCTTAAGAGCAGGGAGAGACTGCCCTTGAGCAAAGGCAGGCTTGGAAGGGTAGCTCCTCAGAAACTTGGGAATAGGAGAAACAAAAGTATGTTTCAGCTAGCTCCTGCAAGGCTTTGCCCTTATCCTGGAGGGACTTGAATTGGTCAGCAGCAGCAGTTCCAAAAACACTTTTGTTATCCAAAGGAGCATCCAAAAGTTTCTTCCCGATGTCATCAGGCAAGGCCTGAAGATGAAGCCAAGAATAATGCTTCACGACTGAACCAAAGTCAATAGCCCCAGAAGAAACATCAGCTGCATCACAGCTGAACGTTTGATTGAATGGTTAGCAACAAGCAAAGTGGAGCACAGCAGGGAAGTGGCAGAAGCTTTCCCTTCAGAGTCAGGAGGGTCAAAAAACACCTTAAAACATGAGAAAGAGCCAAAACATACCTTGTCATATGAGTGTGGTAGTTAATGGCCCTAAAAGGACAAAGTGGCAGCAGTGTAAACGTTCTTGCCTAGCCCTTCCATAGTCCTACTATCCTTGTCAGAAGGGAACAGCATGGTTGAGAGCAATAACTTGGATGGCTTGTCAGAAGAGACTGACATTACAGAAGGGTCTGCAGGAGGGCATTTATAAAGAAATTTGCACTCCTCAGGCACCTTGTAGAACTTATCAGGCTTTTTTGGTGCAGAAGGATGAGACTCAGGGGTTACAGAAGCTGCAGAAAAGGTATCCAAAAGGGCAGCCAGAACAGGAGGAACAGCACATGGTTTGGGAGACTCCATCTGTAGGAGCTCATAGTACCTTTTTTGAATATCAGAAACCTGGGAACAATCACACTTAAAATAGTCCATCACACTGGCAATGGTATACCCCAAGGGGCGCTCTTCCAAAATGGACTTAAGGAATCCTCTTTTTCCGAACTGTAGTACACGGGGGCAGGGATTTGGGAAGAACAGGCTAGGGATATTTCCTTGAGTCCAGATCCTCATCTGAGGAATCCAAGTTCATAGGCCTCTTGACTGGAGTAGAAGACTAGAGGGCAGCAGTAACAGAGAACCCTTGAGGCAGCTTCAAGGCCATCAAAGCAATATATAAACCCTGAGTGAAATCCTATTGTTCACGCTGGGGATTCTTCATAACAGGTGAAATATACTTTGTCTTCAGTTTCTTTTTCTGCAGGATGTCTGCCCTCGGAGGGTCAGACCCCTGATGCAACTCTACAATAGTTGTAAGAATCTCCTCCCTCACTAAAATCTGAGGAGTCCTCCTTGGTCTCTCAGATATTATCAGCAGAGGTTCTCCTTCAACATCACGTACAGACATATGAAAAGCCTCCAAGAACATGTAAGAATTCAAATCCATGCCAGTGTCAGAAGGGGTCGCAGAAGAGGAATCCTAAACAAGCACCGGACAGGCTTCAGGGCTTTCACCAGCCTCTAGGGAGACAACTGGGGAGGCTGGACAGCAGCCAGATCAGGCCTGATTTCTACTGGCCTTTTTCCTGCCAGATGGCTGGACCTTAGGATAGGAGGATTCTGCCTTAGCACCATGAGCCAATACATTACGATGTTGGTTTTCCAGGTTTATGGACATAGAAGAGAGGTGACTATGCAGAGTCTTAGGCGCAAACACCTGTCAGACCAATCACAAAGTATGATCATGGGAAGCACCCAAACAAACAAAAAAAGACACTGGTCGTGATGGTCTTTATGGGGAATCTGCCTGCCACACTGACATTTTCCCTTTCTGGATGACATGAACACAATAACAAGCAAGAAAAGAAAGAGAACAAACCCCAATGGGGCACCTATCTGAAAAAGCACCTTGATAACCAACAAAGCAGAAGGGCATCTGGACAGATGGACGATAATGGCGTTTAGACTGGCGGCAAAGAAGTTCTGAATATCTGCATCCGTAAGTCACCTTTATGCCCTATGTCAGGCACAGGGACATATCTGTGATGTACGGCACCTGTAAGGGCTGAAAGCTTTGGTATACTGGCCAGATGTTGGGCTATCCTTCGCAGGAGATCCCTTAGGTGAAGAATACTGCAACAGTGTTATGGAAGGACATTTAATGTTCCCAAAATCTCAGAAGAATAATAAATGGTAACAGACTCTGAAGGGTCAATATTCTGAACTTTGGTACATTCTCAAACTGGCAGAGAACAGAAAGATCTACAGTTTGTCTACAGAAGAGCTCATTCTTTGAAACCAGAAACATTCTGGAGTAAAAAAAGGCACAGGTGGCAAGACTGTTACGGTAACCATGCTTGCAGAACCTGAGGGGGAAAAAAACGCTGGTTTGGACAGTAGGGGGGAATTCCCTTGATAGGAGGTTATGTGTATTCAGTACCAGCTGTAAACCTCCTGAAGCAGTATTAGAATCGAAGAATATGAAACAATCTGTTGTCAAAGGGAAAGACTGAAAGCCAAATGTCTGCAGGACAGACTCAGACATGTAGGGATAGGAGGTGGGGAAATGTTGGCATTGTCATTCTAAAAGGATAGTCTTCCCTTTTTCTGAATTGATCCTTTTTTTTTTTTTAACTGTTCCCCTTATGCCATCTCTGTTTTTTTTCCCTGGTTGCCAGAAGGCATCAGGGATTATTATATTGTCTTGAGCACAAAAATTCAGAGGGTTTGAAAGATTTATAATCTGGGTCTTGAAAAATCTTATTAACTCCCTGAAGTAAACAACTTCTGTTATCAAAGTGACAAATTGTGTGGCAGCAGGGCCAAACTAAACCTTGTCAAAAGTAGAAAATGTTGTATTTTAACTCATCAGTAAACTTCTGAGTACATACTCAGGCTCATCTTCTAATAACAATAGCAGCAGTAGTGGCCCTAGACACAGGATCTGCACAATCATACACACTCTAAAGCATGTTTAGACACCTGAGACAAGTTAGAAATTGTAGGATTTAGACAGCACCTACCAACTAAATGAAGTGTTGCAGAACAATCCTATAAGCCGTCAACACCTGACAGAATAAACTGGAAGGAGGAAATTCTTTTATGAATCTAATACACAACCTTCATGTCTGCAAGGGAAGGGTTACTATTAATTAGAAGTTATGTAACCACCACGCTACCATCTCTCCAGGGTGTATTCATTTTTCTGCAACCTGTGGGTGTGGGTTATGGGCCGATCATCCGAACATGGTTTACCAGCTATGGATCCACTCTCAGCCCCTCTCCCACCCCTCCCCAGTGGCATCCCTTCATGACCTCAGATCAGGTTTGCCAGCAGCAAGAACAGCAGAAAGAACACCAAACATCAAAATAAGAAAAACAGGACTAGGGGGGAGGGGGATAGGATAGGAGATGGACAAAACATACACAATACACAGTGGAATGTTATGGTGAGTACATAACACTTCTAAATCTGTAGGAGATTCATTGAGATGCACAACCTGCTGCAACCTGACCAGCAGCCCGAGCTCTTGGAAGCCATCATGGAAGGATCATGGAAGAGCGTATCTGAGCCAACATGAGGCAAAGGAGATGTACCTTGTAACTAGATACAAAAAGTAATAATGAAGCCAGTGGCACATGAAGCCTGCTGCTGCTGCATCAATATCATCCGCTAGAATCCCTAGCCGGAAGACTGCAGTGTAGAGACTGGCGGGTTGAATGGGCATGCGTACTCCCTAAGGTGCCTTCACTTAAAACTATATAAAGCCAAGAAGATAGCGTGTGAAATCCAGCCGCTGCAATTAGGACAGCTAATTAACACCCAAAATTAAAAATTAGCAACATTGCCTATGACCTGGTGGGATTGCCTATGAAAATCTGTTAAGTAAGTGCCTAAAAACATCTATGAAGTGGAGCATCATGTTTGTATTTGGTATTTAGATTTAGGAACAGGAGGTTATAGGGAATGTTTGTCATTGGTTAACTTCAGCTCAGGCTTAGGGAAAGGCAGAGGGTTGAAAGTTGGAAAGGAGGAGTGGCCAACAGGACAAGTAAGTCGGATAGGAAGATAAGTAAGGAGGAGTTTCTCTTGGCGGGCTCCAAGCTCAGCTACTAAAAGGGCAGAAATATGGATACTCAAGGCTATCTTCAAAGATAAGGCGGTCAGAAGAGGCCGCGGCAGCCTGGTGAGAGTTAGGGGGAAAGGTCCCAGGGAAGAAAGTTTGCTTTATAAATTTTAAGAAGAGAAGGCACAGAAAGGAAACACAATCTTTAGGAAAATCAGACACAATGGTAGTTGAGTCATGCCGATAGTGAATAGCCAAGTACCCAAACTAATTACTGGTTGTACTTTGACACCCATTAAAATCAGGCAAAATCATTAAAAGAAGGGTTAGCAAATCAAGGAGGAAAGGGGAAGGACAGCGGAAGAGGTTGAGACTTGCTTCCACTTGCAGCCGGTGAGCCGTTTCCACTTTGGTTCTGATATCAGGATGAGTCTACAGGATGAAATACCGGGAGTCCTGATCAACCAGGGAAAGTGGAAGGAGAAGAGATCAGCTTCAGCTTGTCCAGGTTCGGAGGAGGAGGGTCCAAGTGGAACATTAGATCCGAATGATATCTATGGATCCGAATGGGATCTAGGAATGAGATGAGGATTCACTGAAGGAGACCTCACTAGGAGTGACCAGAACCCAAGGGAACCAGATCACCCCAACTGGAGGGCTTTCTGAATGAGAGAGAGGCTCAGAAACAACCCGAGAGCATTAAAGAAAACGGGGGAAGGGGGAAGAGAAGCCCGTTCCTTTGCATCTCCGGGAGGAGGTATCCAGGTTGCTCCTAGGAGCGTTGGCGTTTGAGGAGAGGGGGAGAGAAAAGGTTTGCAACGAGAGGAGAGTAAGCGCAATTGGTCCGTGAGGGGAGAGGCATTGTGAGAATACAAGCGTGGGAATGGTGACTGAGAGATCGTTTTCCGCTACACACTGATGGTGTGACTGAGTTTGTCCGATGAAGATGTTGGACTGACCGCCCACCCATGACTCTCTAGAAATTGCTGGACCGGAGGGTGAGTGCCCATTCTCGGCTTGTCTTCAAAGACAGAGACCCTCCGCCCTTGTGTGTTGTTGAATTTAGACAGTTAACCGACAAAGAGACATGTTGTCTGGCAGCAACGCTTAACAAGGCAAGGCTCTACTGCTCTGCTAAGCAGCTGCAAGCACTGCTCTCACCTCTTCACGTTTTGGACCACCTGCCCTGCCCGCCCCCCCCCGCGGCCGGCGGGTCGTGCCTGCACTGTGCAAAGAGGGGTGAGGAAGAATGATGGGAGTGGAGAGCTGGAGGTGGCGAAGCCACAGGAGGAGAGGAGCTGGAGCAATGGAGAGAGTAGCCACCACACATGAGGGATGACCACTGAGCCTTACTGCAGTCACAATGGAGATGATATTGAAGGATAAGGAACGCATATTGAACCTGGTATTTGGAGAAGAAGCTCGCATATTATGGATGGACCCTCCTCAGAGCCCTTGCTGCCGGAACTGACCTTGAGCTGCTCAGGCTCTTTCGGGAACTGACCAGATTGGAAAGAATCTGGCGCTCCTTCCGCGCTGTAGAATGGCTTCTGTCGCACTGAGGAACGCTCTGGCATGATAAAAGTGGGTTTTGGGTTTTATTTTCTCTGCTAACTGCGGGGTTGTGATGCGAGGGAGTTGGGCCAAAATTGTGATGCCCAAGGCGGGTAGAAGCCAGAGAGGAAGAGTCTGGCGCCAAAAGTAGTAAGAGGCCAGGTGGGGAAAGCTCCTAGGAAAGGCCTGAGCCCTAGAAGCCTGAGGTGACCCTGAAGCTCAGGTGGGCAGAGGAAGGACTGGTGGACCCTGGGAAGCTACCTGGGGGAAGGACCCTGGAGCCCAAGTGACTGACTCTAAGGTGGAGGTAGTGCGATCTCCTAGAGCTGGAGGCGGGGAAAGTGCCTGTCTCCCTCCCCAGTAGAGGTCCCTGATAGGGAGATCCTTGAGGCCCTGAGGAGAAACTGCCAGGTGTCCAGATTCAGGTCATAAAATGGAACTAAGACAAATGGTCTTTGGTTGCAGGAAACCTGAGGTTCAAAAGGTCCGATCTGGTCTGGGGAAAATTAGGGGATGGGTCTTTTTGGCTTTATGGCCAACTTTGGAGTAGGGCCCTAGTCGATCTGGTGGTCGGGGGCGAATGGGGGATGGCTCTTTTCTTTTGACTGAATGGCCCGCATATCCAAGCTGACTTGATATGATCTGGAGGACTGGGGTAACGGATCTTGGCCGACTGGAGGAGGGTGAAACGCCCCCATCGGTCTGACTGCCTCAGCCGTAGAGCAGCGGGCAACCTGCTGGTGTTGGCTCAGAGGGCAGCCCCTTGGGGCTCGAAGTTCCGGAGCGCCTCTGCCCCTAGAGCAGCTCCAGACTGTCCTCTCTGTCCTCTGCTGCGCTGGTGTCCTCAGGACTGTCCTCTGCGAAGACTATCTTCTGCCCCTTGCCCCTAGGGCAGTGTTCCTCTGTTCCTCCTCTGCCCTGACTGGGACTGGTGGTTCTGGCGGAGGGCAGACTGCTCGCGACTTCGGGCGCTCCTTCACTTCTGTCACGAAAAGAACCACCAAAGACTGCTCGAAGGGGGAGTGCTGACGGAGTCCTGGCGGCAGACAGCGCAGTCCAAGGGGCAAAAAAGGCCGTCTGATGCCCACACTAGGCTCAAAGAAGAGGCAGCCCACCTGCGGCTCCGTGATAGAGTGAAGGGCCTAGCCGATGTATGGCAATGACCAGGCCAGGCGTCTGTCCTAGTGGCCTGCATAGTGGCTCTAAGCGGCACCTTCAGTTTCCAGATCGGCGCTGCGGGAGAGGTATCAGGTATAGGGACCTAAGAGTCATAATCAAATGGAGTGCAGCACTTAGTCTTTTCTCTGCATGGACTCATCCCGAGACTAAGCGCTCTCTTCTGGCAGTCGCTGCCGAGCTGATCACATGGAGAGGACAGTTCACTTGCCCCCACTGAGAAAGATCAGCCTTACTAACATCCTCTTCCCCAAAGACTGGAACATCCGAGACTCCTTGCTCGGGGTGGGGAGATGTCTCGTCTACAGTCCAAGTTCTTTTGGGATTACCTCCATGGTGTCGGGCCAAGGGGACCCTGGTGAGGTCCAGACACCACGGGTGTTTTGGGGAGAACACCCGGTGTCCGCGGGAGACCCGCCCTCCACGGTGTCGCGGTTCCACACCGCCTGGTGAGGAACACCCTCAGGGCAGGGCCAGGAGGGGAGGACACCTCCAAGTCCTGTCTTCCCGCTTCAAATGATGAGGAACACGGACTCCTCAGGAGAGAGTTGGGGGATGTCTCACGGCCGTCGAGCTTTCTCAAACAGTGACCTGTTCCAAGGAACAAAGTGGGATCCTCCACCGGGCTTCCCCAAGTTCCTGTCTTCTGTGCCTGTGCAGGAGCAGATGTTTGCGGATTTACCGCGTGGGCGGTGCGAGGAACATCCATAAAGTGGCTGGGCTAGGAGGGCTGTACCCAGTGGAGACGGGGCGGGGAACAGCCAAAAGGTCGGGCCCTCCGCCAGACCTCAAGTGGGCGGTGGAAGCCAAAGCCAGTGAAGATCCGGCCGACCAATGGATCCCCTCGTGCGGGCCCTCCGGAGACCCTCAAATCCCGCCCTGATCCAGACCCAGAGGTCGGACAGACCTCTCGCTCCAAGGGTCGATCCGGCTCCCCGGGCACCGATCCAGTCGGATCGAGGCCGGGCCGGCGGCTCTTCGGGATCGAAGGGAACAACCGCTCCGACACGAGAAGGGGCCACCGAAAGAGCTGCTCGGCCTCCCGGTCTCGGGCGAGGGTACCCATCGAGCAAAGGGCGATCGGCTTCGGCGCAGATCGGGATCGAGAGTACCAAATTAAGCTCGGATCTGAGCGAGGTTACCGCATCTGCTGAGTCGGCTGGATCGCTCCGAACCGAGTGGTGGCCTCGTAACCCAGGTCTAAAGCCTGAGTCGAGAGCTCCCGAGGAGCAAGGAATAGCCTCTGCATCTGCCGGTCTCCTACTCTTCTTGGGCCCCGGGGGTCCCCTGGAGGTCTCACAGGATAACGTCGAGACAGGATAGGGCTACCTCCTGCCCCAGGCCCCGAAAGATAGCGGGTCTCGGAGTCAGGTCAGGAGGAGGGGTCAGGTCGAGAGGAAGGAGGGAGGTGAGCCCCCAGAGGAGGTTCCAGCGAGACAGAGGGCGGGGCAACAGGGAGGTTGAGTCCGGGGCCCAGGAGGGAGGAGGGTCTCGGCCCACTGAACCGCCTTCACCCCCCAAAATCTCTTTCTAGAGTCCCTTGAGTCCCCACCGAAACAGGGAGGCAAGGAAGGCAGGAGCCAGGGCGGAGACCAGGCCACAGCGCAACACCCAGCCGATCCAGGTTGGCGAGACATCCTTGCAGACACCCGGCAAGAAACGGCCATAAAAAAGTAAATCCAGCCACCACTGTGAAACCCAACACACAGGGTGGAAGAGGGGTGGGGGCAGAAGCAGCAACAAGTAGAAAAACAGGGACGGGGAAAGCTTAAAAAGTACAAGCTCTTTAAGCCACAACACAGCTTTGGGTTGTTCAAGTTTAAATAAGAAAAAACAAAAATAACTAAAGGTAAAAAAAAAATGGTCTAAAACTACAACCTCCTACCCAAGCCACACACTGAGGTCCAGGTAGGAAATTAAAAAAAATAATATAACTTACTAAATATATAATAATGAAGGGAAGTAAAGAAATCCTATACATTCCTCACACAAAAAACTTAGAAGTCAAATTTAAACTTTCTAAAAACTTCAAGTGTTTTGTCTTTTTTGGGGGCTGAAGGCTGAGGGTCAGGGTTACTGCAGGCAGTATTAAACACATCCTCCGAGGCTGGCATAAAAGGAGGAAAGAGTGTAGCATGAGGTAAATACACTTGCAGCATATAATAGCATTTCATCAGTTAAGGGGGAACATCCACTCCACAAAAATGCACCATTCATCCTGGAACTCGTCTAACAAAATGAAAACTTATTTAATGGAGTTGGGGTAGACAAAGTTTCTTCTGAACCAATGTTATGATCTTGAAAATAAGACAAAGCAAAAGCTTTGTCTCTGTCTATGTCAGAATCCTCAGACATATTTTCCTCAGAAAAACAATGAGGAAGTTAATCTTTTGCTATAACTTTCTGCTCTCCAGGATAAAAAGCCTGCAAATAAATTCTTGGTTAAGATAAGAAACTCATCCTTATGAACAGACAAAATGTCTTTGGATGAGCAATTTCTAATCTTTTGTTTCTTTTTTTAGTGACATCCCTGGAAGGAGACCAACAAAGACAGATGACCTTTCATCCCAGGCAAGAGGTCTCTTTCTCTGGCCCCTCGGAGCAGAATCTCTCAGAAAAACTCTCAGACCCAAAGATGGTTCTCCTGTACCAGACTGGACATTGGAATAGCTGCAGAGGACATTACTAACCCCTGGTCTATGGTGGAGAAAGGGGCTACACCAGAGAAATATGAAGAAGCAAGTGGGTGGTTTGAGGAAAAACAAATGGTCACTGCAGAGTCACCCACCAGCAGCTGAGGAATTGTCTGCAAGGGCTGCTATTGTGTTTTTTTTTTTTTTAGATATAGTAAAAGAAACAACAGGACCAGTGTAGCAGAGGAAGAAGACGAATTGCTAGTAAGCACTGCTAGGAAGAGTCAGTCAAAAGATAAGTTGTCAGAGAAGAAGAGTTCACAAGCAGCAAACACACTTACACTTCCCCACACAGTCCCTCAAATGCACACACACAAAAAAAAAAAAAAAAACACAGGACACCAAGTCCCTTTGACAGAAAATGCACTGAGAGAAAACAAGAAATAAAGGTAAGTTGTCACAAAGTATACAAAGAACCAACATAAAAAAACATTTCTTGCCCTGAAACACCTTCAAGGAAAATGTCTCACTCAGTAAATAATGAAGGTAAGTTGCTCAAGAAGTGTTCACAAATACCAAAACATTCAAACATAGTTTTAAGTACATAAAAACACTTCTCAATCTCTTAACTCCTTACACTTCAGTCAAAAGCAGTACATTTCTTCTCACAAAAACAGATCCTTTTTAAAATAGCAGTTTCTGAAAATAAATATCTGATATTAATACAACTCTCTGTAAACTTCAGAAAATAAAAAAAAAACCATAAAAAAAACATTTTAAAAATGCAATATTTTCCGTGTGGAAGGGCTCCCCTGTGGGGGACTGATCTGCCAGAAATGAGGCTTGTAGCCAATTACTCCTCCTGTGAATCCTCAGAGCTATTCTTTCTTGAGGCCACAAGAAAGTATTGAAATTGTTTATGCTTGGACTGCTGATTTCCTTCCAAGAGGCTAGCCAATCAGCAGTCAGTGTGTAGGTGTGGAATGGAGACAGAGCTTTTTAGAGATGGGCCAGTTGTTGTATCCCAGGCAAGACACAACCCAAACACCGAAAGAGCACTGAAAATGATGAGCATTTTTTTTCTGCCTTGATCCAGTTTTTCACATTTCTCCCTATACAAGTAGATCTAGGCACTGAACACTGCATCGTTTTCCACAAGGAGCCTGTTTTGCTAAGGAAGCAGTGTCTTGTTTCAGTTTACTTTCACAAATATCTTACTAATCTAAGTTATACAAAAGACTGCTATGCTACTAATGCGTTACCAGGTTGAAAGCCTTCTAGCACAACTATTATTTATTAACAGGCTCCATTGTGCAGAGGGATGGAGCCCTGACTGTGACCAAAGCAACTGTGGTTTGATCAGTGGCCCCTGACACTGGAGGAGCCAGGGAGATGAGAAGGAATGAAGGGATCTGGCCCGCTCACCTCTTCCAGAGAGTGGGAGAAGTTTGTGTGCACTCAGAAGCACATTATGCTCCATGATGGAGACTAGAGAGACCACTATTCGTGCTGTAAGGGGAGGGTCAGGATCATCTGGAAGGAATGCTCCTTGCAGAAGTGAGGGGACATCATCTGCAGATGGCCCATTACATGGCTCTCCTCAGTGCCTTGCCAAATGAGCTCAGTCAAGGCAGTGAAAAAAAACTGCAAAAAATTTAAACCACTCCCATGGCCATCTTAATGTTGACGATCCCTCCTGGCTGACCCTCATCCGAGTGGCAGGGAACAAAGGGGCTGATAATCAACAGAAAGTGGGGCCAAAATGTCAAAAAATACATATGTGTTAAGAGTTGACTTACTTTGTGAACTTTCAAGAAAGTACAGTGAACCAAAATCTGTGAAACGTAATAGCCAGGCACAAGTGACATCCCCTCCATTTTTGCAAGATTACTATCATTTTGGAAAGTGCTGTACACGTGCAGGTATAACAGTATGACAGCAAAGCGATGAAAACTCTCTACACAAATTGCTTTTTAAGGCACATATAAATAACTCCACTACTATCATTTAATGCAGAGAGGATATAAAGTTAAAACAGAAGCTATTAGACTACAAGATCTAGCAGTGCAATGGGGACCATATTAACATCAGCAATAAAAATTTAAACAATGAATTTTTCATAAATTTACTTCTCGGTGAACTCGCACTTAAATGAGAATAATGCACTTGATTAAAGGACTGCTCCATGTCATTCATGGCTAGTCCATCTTTTTCCCTTTAACATTTGGCATACTGATTAATCAGAACCAAATAAAAGCTAGGAATGATATCTGTCAGCCTATATTCATGTCTGGTATTTTCCGGGGGTGATATCAAATGACTAAGCACCCATCTGCAGTTGCAAAACAAGAAAATTTGGATTCAGGCTTATAGGCTGTGAGAGGTTTCCCTGTAGGGACAACTGGTTGGGGACACATGGCTAAAACACAGTCCTACTGCACAGATAACTTCCTGCGGCAAATTCACAGTGAGGAGATAAAAACTTGCAGCACTGTGCGCAAAGCAAGAATAATCAAGTGGGAAGGGGACACTGGAATGTGTGTGTGACATGTCTGACCTGGATCTTGTATGGATTAACAATCAGGTGATGGCCAGGCACCAGTGGCTGAAAAAGTCACTGGAATGGCCCACTGTATATCTCACTGAACCTCTTACCATGCTGCTGCAAGAACAAAATTTAACAGATGCCCAGAGTTAATCTTTGCACAGGGTAATGTCTGTTAATTCCCACAGGAGGACCACTGGATCTAGGCAACTTAACCTAAAAGATGTACTGCAGCTTAAGTGTGAATACAACAATGCACAGGATTTCCTCCATGATGTTGCACACTTCTACAAGTGGTAGTTATATAAGCATTTACTGTACAGCAAGTACAACACCCATCACTTCTCCTGCTAGATAGACTTCTTTGAAGCAGTCACCAAAGCCGTAGATGAGGGTAAAGTGGTTCACACAACCTATCTAGATCTTGCCAAGGCTTTTGACACCATCCCCCACTCTGGAATTATAGGTAAACTCACTAAACTAGGTATAAATCCCTATGTCACAAGATGGGTTGCCAAATGGCTCACTGACAGAACCCACACTGTGAAAGTAGCAGACTTCAAATCCGACTTCAGACCAGTGACAAGTGGAGTACCACAGGGTTCAGTCCTGGGTCCTCTCCTGTTTTGGTATCTACTTCTCTGAAGTACAGGCTAACACAGAAGGTCTTTGGCCAATGACGTTCGCAGATGACTGCAAACTAGGAGCCATAATTGAAACTCCTAACAATGCGGACATCCTACAAAAGGGCATCCTACAAAAGGGCCTGACTGAGACAGATGCCTGGTGTCAACGCCATGGCCTCAAGCTCAATGCCAAAAAGTGCACTGTCATTCCTTTTGGTAAAACTCTGTACCCATGAACTACCACATAGGCAGTAATCTACTTAACACCGAAAGTGTGATAAGAGTCCTTGGGACACAGGTGGACAGTAGTCTCTTCCTTTGATAATCACATTGCCACAGTAGTCAGGAAATCCTTCTACGTGGCACACCTCATCACAAAAGGTTTCTCATCCAGAAAAAAAGAGGTTCATACGTTCATAGGTTTATACTAGGCTATCTGCCCCAAGGCATTTATAAGCCTAGCCCGAATTTTTGTGGCTTACGCCACCCCTTATATGAAAAAATACTGTACCCATTAGTTTGTTGTGCCTCTGTCCAGCAGTGACACAGAGATGATTCCCGGGGTAAACCTACGATCTCCCATCCACAGGTCAAGATTTCTCTTGAACAGAGCCAGCGAGGTGCTCTGCCTCACATGGACCGGGACTCTATTCCACAGCATAGGGAGTCTCTGAGTGATAAATCTATCCCTCCAGCACGTCCTATTTATATCCGTGCTAAGGTTTAAGTTGCTTGCTCTAGTGGTTTTGGTGGATTTGGATTTTTTGAGGTGGAGCATGTCCATTAATTCCGGGTTGGACATGGCCTTGTATGTCAGGCACGTCACCTCTGAGCAGACGGTATGCAACTGAAGAGAGCTGGAGTTTCTTCAATCTGGCAGCATATGACAGATTTTGGAGTCCCTTTATCCTTTTGGTGAGAAACTTTTGGGGTCTCTCCAATTGCTGCAGATGTCGGGCGAGATACATCCCGAATGGGGCATTGTACTCGATCATTGGTCTGATAAGTGAAGAGTACAGGGGAACAATGACCTCACTAGATCTGGATGTGAATCCCTTCATGATCAGGTGGGCAATGTAGAAGGTCTTTCTAACCACTTTAGCAATGTGAGTGTCAAAAGAAAGGCCACTGTCAACCTGGGTCCCCAGGTCCCTGATAACCTCTTCTGTGCTTAGTGGATTGCCACCTATATGGTAGCTTGGGGTTACCTTGTTTTTCCCGAAGGGTATGACTATACATTTTTGGCGTTTAACTGCAGGCCATGGCTCTGGCACCAGCTATCTGTTTCCGTGAGTCCCTTCTGAAGGATATCCGTGTCTGATGCACTTTCCACTATGGCACCCAGTTTGCAGTCGTCTGCAAACTTTGTCAGCCAAAGTCCTCCCATGTTGGCCTGTACTTCTGAGAAGTAGATGCCGAACAATAGGGGGCCAAGGACCGAGCCCTGTGGGACACCACTTGTGACCGGCTTGGAGTCTGACATAGCGCCAGCAACTCTAACCCTGTGGGTTCTGTCCTTAAGCCAGTTTGCAACCCATCTTGTGTCATATGGGTTTACATTTAAGCTGGTAAGTTTTTCTACAATACCCGAGTGGGGTATTGTATCGAAAGCCTTTGCAAGGTCAAGGTAGGCTGTATGGACTGCCTTTCCCTCATCAATGGCCTTGGTGACTGTTTCAAGAAGTTGACCAAGTTCAAAAGGCATGATCTTCCCTTGACGGCCAAACTGGGTCGGGTCCAATGTCTGCAAGTCCCTATATCTTTGTTTATGAGCTCCATTATGATCCTCTCCATAGCTTTGCAGACTAGACTTGTTAAGCTTATGGGGCGGTAATTACCAGGGTCCGTAGAGGCACCGCCTTTGTGGAGTGGGACCACAGTTGCCGCACGCCACTCCATGGGCACGTATCCTGTGGTAAGGCTGAGATTAAACAGCTGCCTTATGTGCGGGTTTAATTACTCATTTAGCTCGTGTAGCACACAGCCGGGGACACCATCCGGTCCCATTGATGCTGTGTTTTTAGCTTTAGAGAGAGCAGCTTTCACCTGCGCATTTGAGATGTCTGGGAGGCTACACTCCGCTGGGATAGTTATCTCTCCTTTAGGGGGGGGGGGTGAAGTTTGCACTGAACCTGACTGCCAGTATGTTGGCAATGTCTGTGGGTGCAGTGATTTTGTATCATTTTGGACTAATTCTGAGCATATCTGGGAGTTTCCACCCAGGTTCCTAACATAGCTGAAAACGGCCTTATGATTGTCCTTTGAATCCATGGCAATTTTTCTCTCAAAATTGGCCTTAGTTGATTTTATGAGTGCTCGTATTTTTTACTAATAATGATCAGGGGTGACTTCCCTTTTATGGATTTTGTTCTATCATGTAATAGCTTTCTCCTCTTATTGTAAAGTTTGTTAATGGCTGGGGTCCACCAGACTGGACGTTTGCCCTTTGTGGAAAGAGTCTTGGTTTTATTTGGGATTGCCTGATCCATGCAGTCCTGGAGGTGTTCATAGAAGGCATTTGTAAGGGCTTCCGCAGCTTGGGTTGTGGTTTCCACTGGCTCAGGGGCCTTGAAGGATACCACACCAGTCTTGAGTAGTGTGAAGTTTGCTTTAGAGAAGTTCTTCACTGTGGTCTTTTTGTTTGGGGTTTGGGCGGGATGTGGATTTCCAGTGAGATTAGTTTATGATCAGATCTCACCAATGAGGGATATACTTCCAGTGTGGAGCATTTTGTCCCCATGTTTGTGATAATGAGATCTAGTATATTTTCTCCTCTCGTGGGAACAGTGACTAGCTGTTCCATGGCATTTGAATTTATGAACTCCAGGAACCGTTGGGCTAGAAAGTTAGGGCTTGAGTAATGTTCCCAGTCTATATTCGGGTAGTTGAAGTCACCCAATATGATGGTGTTTGGAGATACATTTATACCCTCCAGTGTCTTCAGGAAGGCTGTGTGGGGTTCCTGAGTTTGAGAGGGTGGCCTGTAGCATGCTACAATTTGTAGAGCAGTTTTGCCTATGGTTAGTTGCACCTGGATGGTTTCTGAAGCTTCGTGCGTTGCCACCAACCTGGAGGTGTGGGTATTCTTTATGAATATGGATACACCCCCTCCTTTTGTGGTGTGGTCGGGTTTTGGGGCCGAACGCATGATATGAGGTAAAACCTAATAGTGCCGGGGTGCTCTCAGGAGCCTTGAACCAGGTTTCAGTTACAGCACAGGCATCGATGTTCTCCATACTGAGAAGAGCCTCGAGTGCGTGCATTTTGAGATTTAGACTTCTGGCATTGAGCAGCATTACCCTCAGTTTCTTTCCATTTTTGTTTTCTAGGGTGGTAGGTTTAGAATTTGAGCCTTGCCTAAAAAAGGCACTATGGGGTGGCAAGAGCCTTAGCCAATATCCGGAATCCCAGGGTGACAGGTGCAAGCCGTCCCTTGCAAAGCAGCGTGGCTTGTCAAGCATGTCATCCCAGGCAGACAGACACTGGATCCCCTTTGAATGACACCAGACATTAAGCCAATTGTTAAAGCTGATCATCTTGTCTCTATATTGTGGCATCATTCTTGGTGAAGGAAGGATACTGCTCAGGGTTAGGGTCATACCTGCCTGGGCTACATAATCAGAGAGCTCCTCTATGTCTCTTTTCATGTAGTCCAGGGAGGTACGTCTCAGGTCGTTCACACCAGCATGGACAATGACTGTGTCACATTTGTACTTGCTGTGGAGTGACCCGAGTGCTTGTGTTATGTGGCGGATTCTAGCGCCCGATAGGCAGCTTACTGTGACCCTCTCCTTGTTCAGCCTGGTGAGTGGGACGTCAGTGTGTCTGACTATGGAGTCACCTATGACAAGTATGTTTGGTGTTGTATTTGGCCTTAAGGGCTGTGACTGCTTTGCACACTGCTTTTGTGGTTTATGTGTTGCTTGTGGAGTGTCTTGAGGTAGCAGTTGTTTGGGTGTCTGCTTTGGAGGCCTCTGCTGTTTAGGTAAATTTTACTCAGAGCCTCCGAGTATGTCTTTGTGTGTTTATGTGTTTGATTCAGTGGTGTGGTAGCATTATGTGAGGCTGGTTTTGTGGTGTGTGTAGTTGCCTTCTCCTCCTGTCTGGTCTTGCCAGTCCTGAGTTGAGAGAGCTCAGCCTCCAGTTTGGCTAAATAGCTGCATCTCTCACAAGTATTTGTGTTATGTGGGAGGAGGAGAGGGTTGTCTGTGTACATGAGGCAGTTATAACATTGCCTCAAGATTCCCAGATTCACCAGCTGGACCGGAGAGGAGACTGACAACTGACCTTTGGACATGCTAGATTAATATTGGGAATTCCTTAATAACTGAAAACAAGGGCCAGTGGGGAGTGAGAGGGTGTAGTGCTTTTAATTTTTAGTGCTGACTTATATAATTGCTTTAGTGAGCAAGTGCCAGGTAACTTGAGTGCAATGTGTTACAAGTAACTAAATGCAAAAACGACAAACAAAAAAAAGAGGTAATTGTTCCCCTCTACTCGTCACTCATTAGACCCATTCTAGAGTACAACGCCCCTTTTGGTATGTACTTCACAAGACATATACAACAAATAGAAAGGCCGAAGAAATGCCTCACACAAAGAGGATTACCAGCCTCAAACAGATTCCCTACGCAGGCCGTCTCAAAAACTCCAGCTTTACTCCATCGCATATCGCCTACTCAGAGGCGATCTCTGCCTAACATACAAAGCTATGTCAAACCCAGAGCTGTTGGACATACTCCGCTTAAAGAAATCCCAATCCCTCCGAGCTACACGCTCTAGGGACCTAAACCTTGTCACCACAATAAATAGAACATGCTGGAGGGATAGATTCCTGTCCCAGAGACTTCCCATGCTCTGGAACAAACTACCTATCTACATCAAACAAAGCTCCTCATTAGCACTCTTCAAGAAAAATCTTGATGATTGGATGGAAAATGGGAAATTCACCCCCTCACTTCTATGGCTCTGCCTTCAAGAAAAATCTGGATAATTGGATGGGAAATAGGAAATTCATCCCAGTGATCACTTCTGTGGCTCTGCTCGACAGGGGCATAGGTTAATAATTTTCTTGGGTGGCGAAAGCCAGGGTACCTTTTTGGCTAGGCTTATATAGGCCCTAGGGCCTATAGCCTAGTACCTACCTATGAGAACATGTGATGATTACAAAGAAACCGGTAAAAACAATTTTAATACAGACAAAAACAAATTAACAAAAATATGTCTATAAAAAACTGTTAACAAAAATATGTGTATAGAAGACCCTAATTTCCTATCATATTCTGTTTAAATATCAATTAAGGGAGGTTTATGTAAAGACAAAACAGCCAAAAAATGTAAAAGTACAAAAAGATGTATATGAAAATGTAAGAAAGTCGGTGTTATAAAGCCATCACCTAACTGATTTGTACACAGACAATGAAAGGAGATTGTGTTTTTCTTCTAAATTGTGGGATAAAAGTCCTCAGTTTTCTATTAAGCATCTTCTGCATCTACATGGTGTGGTTGTTTATTGCTTTTAATTTTCCAGTTTATGTACTTTCCATTTTTGAGTTTGTTTGTTGATTATTGTTTAACAGTTACAGTCATGATAACACTTGGGAAGGCACACTTTATGGCACCAGCTGATAACTCACACTGGACAGTAATCTGTAAAGAAAAGAGGATTAAACAAATGGTTAGAAAGTTTTTAAATCTTTTGTAGTGTCTCTTATTGGACCTGTCAGAACAGTCCATATGGGTTTAAGAGACTTGGCTGGATTCATAGTCACGATACCAATCTCCAGTTCCGCAATCATGCCTACATGGTCCTCCAACACAAAGACATGCAGTACAGTGAAGGGCTGGCCCCGAGGCCATGCTGAATGCTAATGAGGCATTTTAGGGAAGGGTATACTCTAATTGGTCATGTCCAGACACATGCAACAACTGGAATGCAGACAGAGATACTTTACTAAATGGATACAAGGCCTAAACAACTCCTCATCCACATAAAACAAAGTTCATCCCTGTCCATTTTCAAGTGCAACTTAGGTCTATGGATAAGAAGCAGAAAATTTACCTTAGGACTACCCTCTGTACTACTTATGGATAGATGTAGCTCCTAAATTCTTTATCCCATGTGTGGGCCCCCTCAAATTATCTGTGGTATGATCATAGGTATTCTAATTAGGAGTAATATATATAATTGCCTATCACTGGATGGGTAAGGCCAATGTATAACTGGGATAGGTTATTGTGAACACAAAAAATGGAAATTGGATGGGCTTAAAATGGCCTGCAAGGGCAGTTAGCCTAGTACTTGCCTATGAACTTGCCTATAAGATTAATAAATGCATTGCCTACTTGACACTGCATTTTCAATGCCACTGACATGGCCACCTGAAAGCCTGCTGAGGGACCTGCCATACTACTTGATGTCCTTAGGGTCCCTTTGGGGACCATAGACATTATTCCCCCTTTGCATTTGGTATTCCAGCTCTGAGCATGGATCACTGTGCTTTTCTTGTGCCCACAGTGAATTTGCCACAGCCATGCATCTCTGCAACAGAACTGCAATTCAGGCATGTGCTCCTAAGAAGCTGTCCCCATAGGGAAATTCCTCACAACTTGTAAGCCCGAATCCAGAAAATTCACTACTGCTCCAGAAGATGATCCTCTCATTATAAAGCACTGGTGGTTCATGACTAGTTCACAGTACGAGCACTAGACGGCCAATGAATCGAAAGTAAATTGAGAGAAAATCCAGGAGATAATGCTTCCTGGATTATGCATAAATCAAAACATGTTTCTGCTCCACGTCTGTGCCCTATTGAGATTCTATTACTCTTTCTAAAAACTTGAACTATGTTTGAATGGAAAGATCCCGTAAAGTATAGCTGGCTGTTGCTTTCAATAAAACTCTTTAAAAATATATTTTCTGTATGCTGTAATATTTCTCTTCTACTAAATCAGTCTATGCTATGTTTAATCTGTCCTAGCATCTGCATTTCTTCATATGCTTGTAAAATGCTAAACCAACATGTGTAACACCCAAGTGCATGCATCACTGACTTCTACTACATTTGTAGTCTGCAATGATCTGTTCGTCTATAGAGTAGAGTGTAATGTAGTGATCTGTATTGTCTCCATTTTATATACTTTTAATATTACAAAAGCATAAATGAGAAGGTTAATCAATGATATGCCAGTTACAAATTAGTGACAAGAAAAATAATTTCATTACTTAGGAAGTTTAAGTCAAGGGTGTACTTTACTACTTCATATGATCACAAGCATGTCTTTTTCCCAGTAAAAAATGAAGAGAATCGATCAGTAGACTGCAAACAAGAAAATTTCAATGCAAAGAGTATTTTTGCAAACAATTCTAAAATTACCATTGCTAGGTTCAAAACAGAAAAGTATAAAAAATAAACTAAGTTTTACTTATCACAAATAAAGTTAGAAAATGCTCTGTGGATTCCTAGCCTACCCATATCTGAAACAGACCATAGCACACAACATACATGTTCAAATTAGAAAACGTGGGTAGTGTGATTTGAGATGTATGTAAAGGTACAAAGCAAAACAAAAAAAATACTGGTTTCATTATTATGCATAACAAGATAACAGATATATACCATACTGGAAACGAAAGCAGGACTAGGTAACACTGAATTTCAAGATGAACAACCACTGTTAAAGGAAAAACACACAATATAACATTGGTCTGTCTTGTATGTCAGGATTTGCATACAAGTTCATACAGGCCTATGTACTTTGCTAAGGACACTATCTAGAAACTGCAACTTATCTGACACTGCTACAAAAACAAAGATGCAGACAGTACAGATGTGCAGCAATGACAGTATTAGAAGGAAGACTTTGGCTAAACTAATATACGACACAAGATAAACTGCTAAATTGCATCAGATCCCTTGAATGCACAGAGATGCAGGTAACAAATATTAACGAATTTGAAGAAAACGAAGAAGCAAACAGAGAGGATTATTAGAGAGAAGCAGACAAACAAGAGATTTAAATGCCACAGAAAAAAAACAGTTACAAAAGACAGTAAAGCTACAGTGGTATTCACTATCCTGTTTTGAGTCTGTGCTCAGTGAAATGTAAAAAGAAAAAAGGACAATTTTGTCATGCAGAAGCTTATATCTATATATCATGAGGCAGGCAACAACACACACAAAAAAATAAAGATGGAGACAAAAAAAGCCAGGACAGAGTAGAAGATCACATAAAAAATATGGCGCAGATCAGTTATAAATAAGCAGATAATGGAAGCAGATATGTAGAAAGTTAAAACAAATGCACAGAATATAATTAAAAAGGATAACATAAGGACAGGAAACTGCAATGAACGTAATGAACAAAGAAGTAAATAGTTACAAATATAGGCTGAACACAACGAATGAGACATACAAGCTGAGAAGACTTTACAAATGTAATTCAAAAAGAATGTTACTCATTAACAACTGTTTAAAGAAGGCAACAGAGAAAAAGGCAGAAGAATAAAAGCATTCTTTTCATACACTAGTGAGAAAGAAATCCAGTGTGTTGAGTTATGACCTAGCTAAGAATCATGAGGTGAAAAGAATGCACTTTCCTTGTATGTACAAATGAGTAAAGGGTGGAATGCATGACATGACAGAAATGGTGTGAACATGAAAGCCCAGTAAGAGGTGCAACATAAAGTCTACAAAAAAATTAAGACAAACATGGACTGTTTGCCATATCAATGCAATGTGATGCAAAATGGGGTAGTTCAGACAGAAACAGAATGCTCAGGAGAACCATGGACTGCTTTGTGTACTGTGGGCCTCTGGACAGAGTGCATATTAGCTGTCACTAATTGTTACTTGATGTTTCTAGTGAAACAAGCCAGTTATGTTCCATAGTCTCACAGGTACTAGTTCCAAACGTTTGATAAAATATTTACCATGTCAGGGGTACCAGAGACTGTAAAGACCATTAATTACCCACCTTTTAATAACTATCATTTCAAACTTTTTTTGTGACAGATGAGAAATATCATATAGAAAAATGATGTGGTACCAGTGAACTAGCAGAATGCTTCACGGAACATATATGCAAAGCACTGCCAAGAGCAAAAGAATGTGCCAGTAAAAACAAACAACATGGTTGGGACCTGAACAATATCTGTTTGACTCACTGGGAGCTACACCAGATAATCTTCTTGTTTAATCAAACATGAAGAAATAAGCTGCTTAGTAGAACCAGGCCAACAAACTGAGCTAATGAGAGATGAAAGGTAGTGAATGCATGAAGGACATGAAAAAAAAGGCTGACGAGAAGAACACAGTGACATACGTCATAAAAGACATAAGTAATGTCATTTCACCTTCTGAACATGAATTACAACCTAAATACCACCCATACCAAAAAGGAATATTATGCATAACAGATTTCAAATAATTTGTAAATGCTAAATAAAGCTAGCTCAACAAGTCAATTACCTTGAAGAATATTAGCTTCACCACAAACAATGGTATGTCTTGAAAGATAACGGTCAATTTTTACTAAAGCTTTAGCCTCGCCTATAAACCAAAATCCACCCACGTTCCTCTATTTACCAAGTGCTTGAAACTTCACAAAGTTGATTAGCATTAAAACAATATTTAGTGCAGTCTAATTTATTATATCCCTAAAGCAGGGGTCTGCAACCTTCACTATCAAAAGAGCCATTTTTGGCCCCTCTCCATCCAAATGAAATTCAACTGGAGCCACAAAACCTATCTGACCCCTAAAATGAAGATAACACAGCGTATGCATATATATATATATATATATATATATATATATATATATATATATATATATATAAATATAAAAGAGCTAAGTTTATAAGAGCAATATTTAAAATCCAATCCTGTTTTTGTTCCTTTGATGGGATTTTTATTGGAATCATTCAGTGTGTGTGTGTGTGTGTGTGTGTGTGTGTGTGTGTGTGTGTGTGTGTCTGTGTGAGAGAGAGACTACCTCTCAACCTCTTAGATCAAGAAATCCAGACAATGACAAACAATGGGGGACAAAGGTTCAAAAATAGGGGCACTTTTAAAATATTCTTACAAACTTAAAAAGTTGATAGAATAACAAGTTTTGCATTAGCGTGAATTTTCTGAAGTGTATAATGTCTGAAACTCAAATGTCTTTCTATATTTTCTGACTTCATCCCTCAATGATTTGCCAGAAAACCATAATTTTGAGAAAAAGACCAAAAATATGAGGCGAAAATCTGTACAGTTGAGAGGTGTGCGTGTGTGTGTGTGTGTGTGTGTGTGTGTGTGTGTGTGTGTGTGTGTGTGTGTGTGTGTGTGTGTGTGTGTGTGTGTGTGTGTATGGAAAATGCATGTTGACAGAAAACGTGTTATTCCAGCAAGTTTCTAAGTTTATAAGAGCAATATTTAAAATCTGTCCCTATTTTTCTTCCTTTGTTCCCCTTTATTTGGGCTCTGTCCAGATTTCTTGTGGTAAGAGTTTGAGTGGTATGGAAACCTTTCAGGAGATACCTTTTGTGTCAGGGATCACTTGATCGCTCTCAATGTGTGTGGAATGCATGGTAACAGAAACCATGTTATTCTAGCAAGTTTCTAAGGTCATAAGAGCAATATTTAAAATCTGTCACTTGATCGCTCTCAGTGTGTGTGTGTGTCATGCGGCAGAGTGGCCATTATTTTTCAAAGCTACAGGAAGCCACTGCAGAGGGCTGGAAGAGCCACATGCGGCTCCAGAGCCGCAGGTTGCAGACCCCTGGCCTAAAGCTATAGAAAGCGCTTAACGAATACCCTACAGAGTAGCTTGGATAATTTCACTAAATTAATTAGCTCAACACAGTATTGCTGGATGAGAAAAGGCAAAGATTACATACTTTGGCAAACATGCTACAGACAGAAACATGTCTAATTTGCAGACTAGTACTGTAGCAACCTTAAGATTTGCAAAGAAAGTCTGTAGCTTGAAATACCTAGGTATGGTAATCATTTGCAGACTTCTCTCAAAGGAACAAGCAAAAATGTTTAAAGCTTTTAATCAATAACATGGCGCTTCATGCAGAAGAGGGCTGCTTTGCCAGGTTATTATGCAGATGAATAAATGATCACAATGATCTGCTGTCAGGAAGGGTAATGGGAAAGCACTACTTTTATGTACACACCACGTTATAAGCAGCGTATGAGGAATAGGCATGTTTTGCAGATATAAAGCAAAAGCAAAATCCTAGTTATTTTCTTACTTGTTTGTTTCCAAGAGTTTAGAAGGGCAAATTGAGCCTGGCTTTGTGGCACAGAGGGCAGCAGCCCTCCTCACTGTTCATGTCTTTCTGAACTCCATTGCTCAGGGTGCAATAGCCATCCACACTGAAAATACAATTGCCATTTTGTGTTATCAACAAGCAAGAGTTGAAACCCACTCATATCTGCTATGTACGGAAGCGGTGAGGATGTGACAATAGACCATGTCAACAAACTGCTTTTTGACTGAAAATCACATTGCTAGGGAAGCCACGTCTTTAGTAGCCAGGCTTAAATGTTGCCTACTGATGCTTCACAAGTGGTTCTTTAGTTCAGTAGTAGAGAAGCTATTCTTTCTCAAAGGAAGCCTTGCTACGACCTTTTTAGCTCCCTAGCCAGCATCAAATACAGCAACTTCTTTTCCATGACCCCTCCCGGTGGAAACATTCCATATATACTCTCGTTCAGAAATGGTTCCAGGACTCCTTTACTCTTTCCATTTCTCTTTAATCTCAAAGGTCACTAAAAGTCACATAGAACAAGTCTAAAGTCATCTTCATAGCGCCATTTTGACCTTGATGAATTTGCTTCCCCTTGTTCAGGCCTCATCACCTGGAGAAATCCTTCTAGTAGCAGCCCTGCAGAATCCTAACTACCAATCCATTAGGCAAGCTCCAAGTGGACTTCCACTCACTACAATCAGTCACACAGTTTCTGCAGTTCCACTGCCTAACCTCCACTAAGGTAGCCCAAATTCTCTCTTCCACCCAGAAACCTAGTATAGCAAAACTACCAAGAGTCAGTGGAGACATTTTTCCATTTTGGCTTTTTTAAAGGGCTAGATCGCTATACAACAACCGTGCCTAAATTATTAGACTAGCTGTTTAAAAAGGATGTTGCTTATATGTTAAAGTACACTTGGCTGCTGTCTCAGTTTTTTTACCATGGCACAAACTACATATATCTGCTGTCTTTAAAAATGTATAAGGCCTTTTTAAGAGGTACATTTCTGATCAGACCACCTCCTGAGGATCCTATTTGTCTTTATACTTGAGAGGCATTTTCACTCTTTTTGAAGCAGCTTGAACTGCTGAATTACATTTTTGTCCTGGAAAACTCTCTTGTGTAACTACTACTTCAACTAAATGAGTGTCAGAGTTGCAGGCTTTAGCAGTGCATCCTCTATGTCTGTTTCATAAAGACAGAACTTACTTCTGCATAAATCATTCCTTTATGCCTGAGACAGTTATGGATACAACTGTCATATGATTCATCTTCCCGTACTCTAAATACAGGCTGAAGCACCTTTTGTGCAGAGTCCGCATGTCATCCCCCATGTTTATGGGGGCTTTTTCTTGGTAGTCTGACTTCCTCCCACATCCCATATACATGCAGTAGATTGACTGGCTCATTGTCCACAGGTGCACATGCCATTGTGCATGTGATATGGATGAAAGGACTGGTAATATTTCCATTCCTTACTTACCTAGCAAAATCTATGGATAGTGTCAGCTGTTTGGAGGCTTTCCTCGGGAGTCAGATGCAAATCTACAACACTGAATGAAAGGATGGATGTCCACAGACATGCTGAGATTTTACGTGCACAAAACCACATCTATCAGAGTGTAATCTCATTTGTTTGCCAGCTATTTAATTTTAAAAAACGTGAAGTTTCTAAACTAGTCATAGTTAAATGGTTGACTAAATGCATAAAATTTTGTTATGATAACTATCATAACACTTTGTCCTCTCAGCCAGGTGTTCCCTCAACTCGAGTACTGGCTACCTTTTACGAATTCTCTCAAAGTGAAACAATGGGGTTATTTGTGCATCAGCAGCTCAGTGAATACTTTCATAAGACACTACAAGCTGGAAGTGACCTTGTGTAATAGGTCTTTTTCTGGGTCATATTAATCAGAAAAATTCCTATATGTGAGATGACCCTGGAGGACTGTTTCCTGCTGATGACAAGATATAAAGGTTATGTGTTGTTTACCATAATGTAAAGGTTATACTACATTAGGTGGTATACTGATGTAGTGTTAAGATCACTATTTCTGACTTTTTCTCCACTTATGCTCTTAAGTTCTGGAGAGGAAGGACTACTCAAAGAATCACAAGGGGGTTGTAGCCTTGGAAAGTTGATGCCAAACTGTGTAGTGGCATTAGTCCTGCTTCTGACAAAGACAGAATTGTTCATCAGAATTTGCCTTTAATTCTGTATAACTTTTATTCAGTGCAAAGTTTACACCATTTATATTCTAATGCTCCAGATTGTTTCAGCCTCAACCAAGAACTCTGCATTGTTTGACATATTGCTATACTACTCATGCATTTAAAAAGAGGTAATGTTTAAAAGCTCTACCATAGCGAAAAAAGTGTTGTTTTTTTACACTTTATAATTTTGTATGTTGCCTGTCAAAAACTGGTAAGTCATACAATTAAATAGTTTATTTTGAGTTAAAGTCATGATGTAAGGAATTGCTGATGTCAAAAGGTAACATACCTGAAAAATACTCTTTTTTTTCACAAGTACTGTCAGAAAAATTATCAGGTTGCTTAATTTACTTTAATTTGATCCCAACTGTTTATGCACTTAAAAACAATGGTTAATGGCTCCACTGTAGTGCATTCTGTAGCAAGATGAAACAACTGCTTGCTAGCGGTAGTGAAAGCAATGCAGATATTTTTTCCTCTGTGCAAGTGAGTATTACTTTTCAGAACTGGTGAATGAATAAATTAAAGATACACCACATTGTGTGTGACATAATTCTCAAACCATCTTGTACTCTTTCCACTACCCTTTAATACATTATCACTGCCATGTAAGCCAACAGTTGGCATTGACTAATGCTTTCTTTTCCTTATTAGACTAATTCTGTTACAAGATATTTCATTCTCTGATACTACTTTGTCTACTGACTTGCTTAAATCTTGTGCAACTCCAACAGGAAACAAGTAATGCTCTGGAAGAGATTCTATAAGAGATAATTAAAGTCTAGGTACTAAACATATATTTAATCCAACATGGCAAGTACTTATCAGCTGTGAATAAGCAAGAAAAGGCAAAAATGAAAGTTATGTACTTACCATAATGATAGATAATTGTTGTCTGAATTTTGTCCAGCTCAGCGCATGGTTTGTCAGCTCAAACAGGAACTGACCTCGGCACCGACTTCGAAGCTTTTATAGTACCAAAGCTCTGACTCCTCCCCTACCCATAATTCCCTATAATTTAATCTAGTACCTCAGATTGCATTTGCCCTTTTTAAATAACTAATGTTATCAAATGCAGAAAAAGAACTTCAAGTCTTATAAGTCAATCGACCAAACAGGAAATGAAATGAAACAGTCAACAGGACAATGCACAGACACAATACAAACCTTGAAACTATAGGTGTCAGTTTGGAAGGGGGCAAAATGTATGGAGACTGAACCAGATGAAATCAGGCAACATGGATCTACTGTTACAGTTAAGTACATAACTTTTGTATCCACTGTTGTCTATTTTCATCTGATTCAACTTATGGAACAGATTCCCAAGCTGTCATTCTGGGTGGTATCAAAGAAGGAGATTGCTGAGTATGGTGGAACTAAAAGAAAAGCATGATCTGGATTGTACAACCACCTTATAATGAGACACAAAGGTATGTCCTGTTGACTAAGTTGCTGCTGCACAAATATCATCAATGGGTATCCTCTTTACAAAGCCCTTTAAGGTATCCACTGCTCTAGCTGAGTGAGCCTTTAGTTTGGTTAATGTCAAATTGTTCTCATTATGGACAAAGGAAATGCAATCTGACAACCACTGTAATAGTGTTAGACACTGCCTTATCCATTGTCTGTTTTGAAAAGGTGACAAACAACAACTCAGATTCTCTAAATTGTTTAGTTCTATGAAGGTAAGACCAGAGTTGATGATGAACATCTAGCATATGTAAAGTATATTCACCTTTGTTTTGAAAATCGTGTAAAAAATATTGATAGATCTATGCATTGATTCAAATTTGCTTCAATTGCCACCTTAAGGAGAAAGGACAGGTTAGTTCTCAGTGAAACTCTATCTTTGCGGAAAATGAGGTATTAAGGTCTACAAGAAAGTGCCTGCAATTCTGATATGCTTCTGGCTGAAGTGACTGCTACCAGAAAAATGGTCTTCCAGGAAAGAAATTTAAGGAGTACAGTAGGTACAGATTCAAAGGGAGACTGAGTCAAAGCTTGTAGCATGACAGCAATGTCCCAAGGGGGAACTGGAGCCCTGATCGGTGGCTGTAAGAGAAAGGTTCCCCTCAGAAAGGCTTTAGTAATTTTCAAGGATGGTAAGGAAGAGTCATTGTAACCCATGTGGAGATTAGAAATCGCTGACATTTGCACTTTGATAATGGAACAGCTAGAGCCCCTATCAAAAAGATCAAGAAGAAATCTAAGTGGATAGAATGGCTACAGAGAAAGGGTCTATTCCTTGAGAAGTACCCTACATTGAAAACCTTCACCACTTGTTATGGTATACTTTCTCTGCAGACAGCTTCTGAGAAGCCAAAATAATTTTAACTACTCCACCTAAATAAGAATTTGATAGTGAAATTGTTCTTATCTAAAAGAGAACAGTCTACAAATACAGAGCTAATCTCTCAGTAAGAGGCAGAGAAAAAGAATTCACAAATCCATAATGGATATATATATATATATATATATATATATATATATATATATATGTTTAAAGATTCGAAGAAGAGGATTTGCACATACAACTGGTATCTTCAGGTGACAAACGAGATCTGAGGTACTAGAGGAGAGTACAGGGAATTATGCGTAGGGGAGAAGTCAGAGCCCTGCTACCATAAAAGCTTCAAAGTCAGTGCCAAGGTTGGATCCCATCAGATGAGAGAACCCATACGTTGAATCAGACAATAATACACAAACTAACAAGCCTCTGGTTGGGTATAGTGCAGAAGTTTGCCTCAACTTCACAGCAAGTTGCAAAAAAGAACAGTTTTCACTTCTACTGTACATGCACCTACTAGCTCTCCGAAGTATTCAGACTTCTTACAAACCCCAAGTAAAGTGTTCAATAGGGTACCACCTATGAACTGATCAGTTCCACTGAAAGAACTAGTAGTTCTCTGCAGGAGTCTTTCTAAAGCAAAAATCAACAGGTTGGTTCCCTCTACAGTTTTACAGGACCATCCATCTCCCATTTTTCTGTTTGGATCATGTATTGTTTATTATTAGATACAGATATTTTTATATTAGGCAAACTCAGTCTGAGATAATTTGAGGATGGTAAGGGAGTTATGGATAGGGGAGGAGTCAGAGCCTTTTGAAGGTGCTGAGACCGTATCCAAGTTGGATCCATGTCCCATTCGTTGAACCAGATGAAAATACGACAACATGGATCTACTCTTATGCTGAGTATATAACTTTTATTTTTAACCCTTCAGGTGACTCCAGCATTCACTTCATGAGCATTAGTTATTTTATGTATGGCAGGTGACAAATTTGGAAGGGGGAGGAGGGAGGGATGTTGAACCAGATGAAAATAGCCAACACAGCAATATAGTTATGATGAGTAAATAATTTTCATATCCATTATTGTCTACTTTCATCTGATTCAACAAATGGGACAAATTCCCAAGCTACAAAATTTCCTGAGTGGAATTAAGGAAGGATGTTCCTGAGAAAAGCAGAGCCAAAGGAGGAACAAGCTCGGGACTGCACATTCAGTTTGCAGTGAGACATAAAAGTATGAAAGGTAGACAAAAGTACCAGGCACACTAAATCTCAATCAGGAACTGATGTTGAAAAATTGCAGAAGTGTCCACTGCCTTTGACAAATAAGCTGTCATGTTTTTTTTTCTATGACAGAATAACCCCAATTTGTTATAAACAAATGTAATACAGTTTGATAGCCATCTTGAGAGAGTGACTTTAGAGACACCCCATCCCAATTTTGACTTTGATAAAGCTGAAAGTACAGTTTTGTACCTACCATAAATGTAGATGTCCGATAGGCATGCATCTGCAGTCCTTACAAATGGGTTGTCCTGTCGTCAGGCAGCCCCTCGGTCGGCCGGATTCCAAAGTCTGGGTCTGGCCTCGGCTGGTGTCGCACTTCACCCGACGTCATAGCTGCAGTTCTTCGGGTATAAAGGCATCAGCCGACGCCATTTTCCTCAGTGTTTCTTGCCCCAGATGCCAGGTGCCCTCTAGGAAGGCTAAATTTGGATAAATGCAAATGGTTCCAAATAGTAGAGAGCAAACAAAAAATAAGCATGTATGTACATATATACAAACAAATACACCATAATAGATTCCCCCAGCTAGCTACAAGATGGGCAAATACCCTAGGAGTACCACAGAGGGGAAGGAGGGTGGGTAATCCTGACTGCAGATGCATGCCTATCGGACATCTACATTTATGGTAGGTACAAAATTGTACTATGTCCTTCAAGGATGCATCTGCAGTCCTTACAAATGGGTAGAATACCATAGCCAAACTGGGGGAGGAGGAGCAATAGATTATGGTGTAGTTAAGATCCCTTGCAAAACAGCAGTGGCAAAACCTGCTCGGGATCTGGAGTATAAAGGTAAATTATAATGCTTGGCAAATGTATGCACGGAGCTCCAAGTAGCAGCCTCTAAAATGTCGTTGGTAGCCACTCCTCGTAAAAAAGCTGTGGTAGTGGCTGTAGCCCTTGTAGAGTGAGGCCTGATGTTTTCTGGAGTTTTCTTTCCATGGTAGGAGTAACAAAATCTAATGCAATTTCCTATCCACTTAGAGATTGTCTGTTTTGAAATTGCTTTTCCTTCCATTCCTGTTGCATATGCTACCAGTAGCTGGTCAGTTTTTCTATTGCTCTTGGTCCTGTCCAGGTAGTAACGTAATTGTCTATGTACATCCAAGGTATGCAGAAGTCTTTCTCCCTGTTTTGTGGGTTGGGGAAGAATGTAGGTAGGTGGATAGCTTGATTTAAAGATACCCTGGAGACCACCTTTGGCATAAAAGTAGGATTTGTTCTCATGGATACTCTATCTTGATGGAAGATCAGGAAGGGCTGTACTGCCATTAATGCCTGTAGCTCAGATACCCTTCTTGCTGAAGTGATTGCAAGCAGGAAAGCAGTTTTCCATGATAAGTATTGTAATTCTGCTGTTGCTGCTGGCTCGAAAGGAGGGAGTGTCAACTTTTCTAGCACAAAGTTCAAGTCCCATGCTGGCAATGGCAGCTTCCTGGGTGGCTTTACATTTTTAATCCCTCTCAGAAACTGCCTGAGCAGAGGATGTGAGAATACTGGAGGATCCAAGTTGTATTCTGCTGAAATAGCTGATGCATGAATCTTAACGGAAGAATAGGACAGGCTGTTGTGGAAGAGCTCTGCCAAGTATTCCAGGATGTTAGCTATGTTTACCAGTGACACATTCTCTCCTTTTGCAGTACTCCAAATGAAATATCTTTTCCATTTTGCTGAATAATTTTTTCTTGTTGAGGGTCTGCGAGCCTCCAAGATAATGTCTTTAACCCTTTGAGATAAATCTGGGTTATTCGGTCTTATGCAATGTTCCAGGCAGTCAGCTGCAGTGTTTTCAGGTTTGGATGCAGAGTTTTGAAGTTGTTCTGTGTTAACAGCAAGGGAACTAGGGGCAGGGGCCATATTTGTTCGAGACATACTCCTCAGTAATGGGTACCAATGTTGCCTTGGCCAGTCTGGAGCTATCAGGATGATCCTTGGACGGTCTTCTTTGATCTTCAGTAGCACCTTGTGCATCAAAGGAAGAGGTGGGAATGCATAAGCTGTCAGGTTTGTCCAACTGAAAGATAGGAGTCCACTTTCCAAGCAAGTGGGTGGTACGTCCTTGTGCAAAATTTTTCAGTTGGTGATTGTGTGGGGATGCAAATAAGTCTATTTCTGGCAGTCCCCATTTCCCTGTAATGGTTTTGAAGATGTCCGGATGCAGCATCCATTCGTGGGCATCCGTGGTAGTTCTGCTTAGGATGTCTGCTAGTATATTTTCTTTTCCTGGCACAAAAATTGCTTGTAGCTGAATGTTGAAGCTCAGTGCCACATTCCAGAGGTCCATTGCCATCCGGCATAGAGGGTATGAATGTGTGCCTCCCCGTTTGTTGATGTACCACATAACTGTGGTGTTGTCCGTCCTTATCAGCAGTTGACCCTGTTGAAGAAATGGTCTGAATGCCTGAATTGCCAGTTTTACTGCCAGCATTTCCTTTTGATTTATGTGTAGGTGCAGCTGGTCTTGAGTCCATAAGCCTTGTATGCACTTGTCCAGCATGTGTGCCCCAACCGAGGTCTGAGGCGTCTGTTGTGATGGTCTGGCTTGGTTGAGTGCTGTGGAAGGGCAGTCCCTTGTTTGATTGACAGGCCTGGGCCCACCATTGGAATTCTTGTTTCAGGCATGGAATTATTGGAATTTGGGTTTCTAGGCTATGCTTGTGCTGAGACCATAAATTCCTTAGGTACCACTGTAACTTTCTCATATGTAGTCTGGCATGTGGAATTAATATTATGCAGGATGCCATGTAACCGAGAGCTTGCAGGACTTGCTGTTAGCTGGTTCTGCTTTGTTAATGCCATGAAGTAGAAAGGGAGTTGTTCCTGTTTTTCTACTGTCAGGAATGCCATTTGTTTTGTTGTGTCCAAATCTGCACCCAAGAAGGTTATCCTTTGGGATAGTATCAGCCTTGACTTTTTTATATTGACTGTGTATCCCAGGGCTTGTAGTAGATGAATGACCCTTTCCAAATCTTTTGTTAATTTGATTTTGTTGTCCGCTTGTAACAGGCAGTCGTCCAGGTAAGGGTAAATTTGAATTCCCTGAAGCCTGCAATGAGCAATTACTGATGCCAGGCATTTCGTGAATACTCTGGGCAGTAGATAAGCCAAAGGGCAATGCTGAGAATTGATAATGCTCTGATCCTGCAAGAAATCTGAGGTATCTTCTGCAATTTGGTCGTATGGGGACATGCAGGTATGCCTCCTTGAGATCTAGAGTTACCAGCCAAGACTCCTTGCCCAGCATGGGAAGAAGCTGCTGTAAGGTCAGCATTTTGAATTTTGGAACAATGAGGTATGTGTTTAAAGCGGACAGGTCGAGAATAGGTCTCCATTGGTTTTCTTTTCTTGGTACCAGGAAGAGTCTGGAGTAAAATCCTTGCCCTTGTTCCATAGATGGTACCCTTTCTACAGCTCTCATCCTTAGTAAGTGAGTTATTTGTTCTAGAGTTTCTGTCTTCTGATTTGGAGGTAGGTTTGGCATTCCTCTCTTCCTTGGTAGAGTATGGAAGTGAAACCTGTAACCTTGGTCTATTGTCTGTAAAATCCATTTGTCTCCTGTGATGTAATGCCAGTTTACTGAAAATAAGGCTAGCTTCCCACCTAAGGGTGCCTCTAGTTGTTCCCTGGTAGGTGGTAGAGCCAAGTCACTGTGATTGTCCTGTGGAAGTGGTGGTGGCTGGATCTGTGGCTGTACCTCTGGTTGTTAGCCTGCCAGTGACGGCCCTGTAGGCACCTCTGGATTGACCCCTGCCTCTTGAGCGCCTATTCCTGCCTCTCGGAGCTCTGGCGGTGTCTGGAAAGGACCAATTCTTGGAAGGCCAGTTCCTGCTAAACCTTGGAGGCTGGACCTGCAAGAAATCCTTGACTGTCTGGACAGATTTTGCTTTATCTTCCACCTTCTTCAGCACCTGCTTGGGGAGCCAAACAAATTGAGCTTATCCATGGGAGCATCTAAGAGCTTTGATTTAACATGGTCTGGTAAGGACTGCTCTTTTAACCATGCATGTCTTCTGATCACTGTGCCAGTCATGGCTGATCTAAAGGAAGCCTCCAGTGCATCATAGCCGCATTTTAAGGAATGATTACTGACCTGCTGAATGTTATGTACCATTTCCTGTACAGATTTTTTGTCTAATGGTTCATCCGAGGACAGTTTTTTAGTTAATTGATCTAACATAAATTCCTGATACTGAATCATGTGGAATTGATAGTTCAAAGCCCTAGCTGAAAGAGTAGCAGAAGTGTAAACTTTTTTACCCCATCTCTCTAAGGATCTAGATTCCCTTTCAGAGGGGAGGGGGTTTTTGGTAGAAGAAGCTGCTACAGCCTTGGGTCCCTGGGAGATAGTTTTGGGATCTGCAAAAGGGGCCTTATACAAATGACAATGTATGTCCGGAACCCTGTAGTACCTATCGGGCTTAGCAGGGGCCGGAGGAAGAGAATCAGGAGCAGTACAAGCATCATTAAAAGCATCATCCACAACAGTAAGTACTGGAGGAATGGCTAAAGGCCTATGCTGTGGCAAATGCAAAAAGGTTCTAAGCCTTTTCCTAGAGTCTGAAAAATCCTGGCCCTGCCATTGAAATTGTTCCCTCATAGCATGCAAGGTTTCCCCAAAAGAAAATTCCTCAGGCGGAGAGGCAGAAGGAATGGAGTCTTCTGCATCAGAGTCGCATAAGGAGAGAAGGGCCTTCTGGAGGGTTTGAATTATCTGATTCATCAGAGGAGCCATCTGAAGAAACTGGCTCAGGGGGCTCTACTCTAATCCCCTTCTCTGGAGGTGGGTGAGAGGCCCTGTCTGGATGTGATTGGGATCCCCGGATTAAAGAAATGAGATCCTCTGCTAGACTAAGCATTTGTGAACTAGAGCAAGGCCTGTGAGGGGGTCTTAGCAGGCACAGTTTTGGTAGTTTTAGCTGCTTTAGCCCTGGCAAAGGCCTTAATCGACATGGATGCAGGAGGCCTAGCAGCTCCACGTGCAGGGGTAGAAATATCCAAAGGGATAGTATCAGATAAATCCTGCGAACCTGCAAGAGCAGGTGTGATTTCAGTAGCAGATTCAGCCTGGCTGGATGAAGCCTCGGTAATTGGCAAGCTTTCGGCCGAAGGAAGAACCGTGGACTCGGTTTCAGCCGAAACCGAGACACTCGCGGTTGGCTTAACCGCGGTTTCGGCCGAAACCACGGACCGCGAGTGTCGGTTCTTTTCCTTGCATTTTTTAGAAATTTGCGTAGTCGGAGTATCTGACGGCATAATGTAAGTGAAATCGGAGCCGAAAAACTCTTCAGCAAATTCCGACCGACGTCTAAGTGTCTGTCGGTTGAAAGAAGCACAGGCTAGACAAGCTGCTACGTCGTGGTCTGGGCCTAAGCAAGGTAAGCGGTAAGAGTGGAAATCTTTATGAGGTATTTGTTTCCCACAAGTTAAACAGTTATTCACTTTTTCTGACATCGGCTGAGGCAAGAAAGAGTCACCAACGGGGTACTTAGCTTTTTAGAAGTCTTCGGTACTTGTAGTAGTAATCTCTGGTTCTGACCGACCGGCACTTGTGAACAGCTTCTGCTTCGGGCGCCATGCGGCAAGAAAGACTGAGGAAAATGGCGTCGGCTGATGCCTTTATACCCGAACAACTGCAGCTATGACGTCGGGTGAAGTGCGACACCAGCCGAGGCCAGACCCAGACTTTGGAATCCGGCCGACTGAGGGGCTGCCTGACGACAGGACAACCCATTTGTAAGGACTGCAGATGCATCCTTGAAGGACATCTTGTCTAAACAATCCTATCTTGGTTTGTGATTTCCTGTGGAGATGACTGGTAAGAGAAGTATTATTTGAATTTATATTTTATTTTTTATCACTGTTTTTCACTGTCTGTAAGAAGGAAGGGATAGCTTGTACACACAAAGATTTACTTTGATTTTTATTTTGTTGTTTTTACCTTTAATTTTCACTGTTGGTTGTTAGAAAGGGATAGCCTTTAGACAGGCAAGCTCTAGACATCCCAAGGGGCCTAGTCAGCTATACATTCACACAGACTGCAGAGAGGACAATCTAGGGAGATTAACTAAACAGGCCTATCTTATCTTGGCTTGTGATTTACTATTGAGTTGACTGGTAAGAGAAGTTTTATTTGAATTTATATTTTATTTTTAATAACAGTTTGTAGGAAGGAAGGGTAGCTTGCAGACAAGATACTTTGATTTATATTTTGTTGTTTTACCTTTAATTATTCACGGTTGGTTGTTAGAGAGAGAGAAGTTTTAGACAGGCAACTCTAGCCATCCCAAGGGGCCTAGTTAGATACAAATTCACGCAAACTGCAGAGAGAACAATACAGAGCTTATCTAAACAATCCTGACTTGGTTTGTGATTTACTGATCTTTACCATTAAAAAAGAAATGCAGCTGCAAGCGACAGTGAGGGATAGGCAGGAATTATAGCTTTTGTCCGACTTTCAGAACTTGTATGGCCAGAACAACTTTACTGTACTTTAGTATTTAGCTGTATACTGCTTGCATAATTTTTGTCATAGAAGTTGATTTAAGTTCTTTTTGAATTCTGTAGTTACTGATTTTGATTATTCTTTTCTTTTATATTTTGTTTGAAGCTGAATATGGATTCCTTAAATGAGTATGCAATTAATCATTTGCTAAAGCACAAATATTTTATACAATGTAATAAATACTATGCATATTTAAAGGCAACACCGGATAACACTGGTGATCTGTGTTCCTCATGTCAAAAGTTGGATGATTCGCTTACCATTATTAGAAGTACATCTAGGCTTACTGATGATTGCACTTGTGCAACTGGCACGGCTTGGAGAACTGTTGTTATATATATTAATGACTGGACTCGTGAGATAAATTATGTTAGGCAAAGGGCAAACAACACATTTAGGAAATGATGTGTCTATAAAGATCATTCAACCCCTATGAAACAAGACAATGCTGCTGACTACTTTGGAATTATGGTAAGTATTCAGCAATCTGAAGATTCAGAGTGTTTAGAAGGAAACAAAAAAAGAAAGGAAGAAGTTCACAACAATGAGGGAAGAAAAATAAACTGATTAATCTCTGTAAAGTAAAGAGAATATGTACTAAAAAGGGCACTGCTTTGTTATGTAACACACAGAAAAATGTTATTATTCCCGGTTATCTATCAGAAGACCTTCACTCTACAGAAAAAGGCATAATTTTTCCAAAACAGAAGGTAGAAAAAAGAGAAAAGGGGCAGGTAAAAATGAAGAAATCAGAACTGAACATGGAAGGATTGAAGAACATTACTGTAAGAAAAAAAGAGAAAGACAGCTGTTGACTACATGGCTCAAGCTGTAGATGTACAAAGCCAGCTGGATGGGAATTTAATATGCAATGAAAACAGTGGGATTAATAAGACTAATGGTGATGAAGATCATTCCTTTGTAACAATTGCTAGAGCAGATGTTACTGCATTAGAAGTTTAAAATTCTTCAGATCTGGTCAGAAAAAAAATATTCTTGTAATTGGAGATTCAATTATTAGAGGAACTAATACTTACACTTGCAGAGAAGATAATGAACATCAAATAGTGTTATGCCTGCCAGGAGCAAAAATAGAAGTTGTGAAACAAGCCTTGGAACACCTTAATGTACGTATGGATCTGTTTTTATTCATGTCAGTGCAAATGATCTCATCCGCAAGGACTCTCTGACTGCTAGTAGGGAATTTACAGCCCTCTTAGATGGTATAGCTTTGTACTGGTGTTAGGACGTATTTTTCACAAATCACATACAGAAAGGATAGTCAGGTCACCATGAATGAAAAGATTTTTGGGTAAATACCTATATGGAAAAAATATCCTATTTTTGGAAATGTGTAGAGCATCCAAGCCTAGTTTTGGGCACACATGTTCAGACAGGGTGGCATGCATTTGTCAAGATCAGGGAAGAGAATTTTTGCATCTGATATTTTGCAATATTTGACAAATACTAGGCAGGGTTTTTGCCAGATTGAAAATTTAACAGTTCATAGATAGCAACATTTTGATGCATATCTGATGGTTGTTAATGCTAGAAGTATTAATAATAAATTTTTTTATTGGAAAATTTGCTACGTTCTCACAAGATGGATGTTATTGTTTGTGACACATGGTTAAAGAACAATGACTAGAAACCAGTTTTGTCAGGGTATAAAATGTTTTTACTATAACAGATATTCTAACAAAAAAAAAAAACAGGTGGAAGTGTTAGGGATTAAAGACAGTTATAAGATCTGTGATTACATGTTCCATGGTAACACCAGACTGTGTAACTGTGACAATAAAGACATCCCTGGACTACAGAACAATTGCTGGAGTGTATAGACCACCAAAGTCAAGTGCAGATGACCTTGAAGAGTTCATACATTTCTTGCATGAAACACAGGAGGGAAGAATATTAGCTAGGGACTTAAATTCACCATAAACAGACTGGAATAAAATTGATTCAACAACATTAGTAGGGAAATTATTCACAACATATATTCGGGACAACAGTTGCTTCAGATTGTAAAAAATCCTACCAGGGTACGGAACAAACTAGGCATTGTTTGCATTCCTAAAGACATTACTGTTACTTCAAGTCAAGTTTTACGACTGTTGATGTACACTGATCATGGGGTTATAAAGGTTAATTTGTTGCTAGATTATTCTGCCAAACTGAAATCTAAACCAATGCACAGAAGGTTAATTACAGACTATATACAGCCGCAGTGGTGCAGCGGTAACGTTGTTGCCTCACAGCAAGAGGATCTCCCTTTCGATTCTCGGCTGGAGCGCCTTCTACGTGGAGTCTGCATGTCCTCCCTGCGGTCGAGTGGTGTTCGAAAGACATGCGTGAATGGGGGTGCCTTCGTTGAATGTTGGGCGTTGAGCTGGCACCGTGAAAATCTACTGCCAATCATTAGCAGACTGGAGTTCCGCTGTGGTGACCCCTTAATGGGAAAAGTCTAAGGAACAACAACATAAAAGCAAAACAGTTGCTGTGTAAAACTAACTAGAGTGATGTGTTCAGATGGAATGTGGAAAGTTTTGAAAGACAAATTGTTTGAATGTAAAAAATCTAAAAAAGAAATGTTTAACATCAGGATCTAGGTATACCGTGTCAGGGGAATATATTTCCATAAGAACAAGATACTTGATTAAGGCAAGAGATAAAAAATTTAAGAAATGGAAGAGAGATCGAACTACAACTTTGAAAACTGAAATAAACAAGCTGGACAAACAAATTAAGCATAGTGTGAGACAAGATCAAGAAAGATTTGAAGAAAATGTATATAAAGATATTGAGCATAATAGGAAACCTTTTTATAGATACATAAGATGGGAAAAGAGGAAAGATGCAAATTGATAAACTGTATGCAGATTCTAAAATTTATTCTCAGACACAACAGATTATAGATACATTTACAAAATCTTATGCAAAACAGTTGGTCCACAAGGGGGGTGATAAGTTGTCCTAGTGCCATCCAGGTAACCTCAGATATTGGAATCAAATTAGATTATATTGAAAAAGAACTGCCCAAACTGGATCCAAACAAAGCAAAGGGAGGAGACAGAATTAGTAATAATGACCTGAGAACATTTCAGCAACAACTTATAGTACCATTACATCTATTATTTACTAGGTCATATAAATATTGGAGACATGCACTTACTAAACCTGTCTTTAACGGACAGGGGAGTAGGACAAACCCAGAATCATATAGCCCCTTAAGTCTACTTCCAAGTTGTGGAAAAATAATGGAGAAGGTAATATTGGATAAGTTATTGTCAGAAATAGATCACTTGGGACTTCCAACCATATATCAGCATGTATATGTTGAAAACTGATCTGTTACCATCTGTAACATGATGTTCTATAACAATATAATAACAGCTATGAATGAAAAATTGTGCTCAGATGTCATTTATATATATTTAACTTCAGCATTTCACAGGGTCATACATAAAATGATGATCACTAAATTAGAACAACTAGGTAATGATGTATTCTTGATAAGATGGATAGCTGCATGGCTTATAAATAGGACATGACAAGCATCATACAGTAACTGGACATGTAACATTCTTGGTTACAGTCACGGTGTCCCACAGAGATCTGTCCTAGGCCCTTACTTGTTTAGATTGCATCTTTCAGACCGAACTTTTCCATCTGATGTGTTCTACAGTCTACATGCAGATGACCTTAAACTGGGTAAACTGATTACTTGTGCTACATACAAGGCATGTCTGCAAAAGAACTTGACTAAATTGACCATTTGGGCACAGGAGAAAAATATGCTTGATAAATACATCAAAAACTAAACGTATGAGTTTTGGGAGACATAAACTAAAAGGTGAGTATTTATTTAAACTGGGTATATGGGTAGATCCGGCTACAAGTTTTGCTAATCTTATCAACCATTTGGTAATGATAGCTATAGTATTATAGGTTGTATAAAATAATTTATAAATTCTAGGAAATCAGAAATGATGAAGTCATTGTTAGTTACATTAGACCCAAATTTGAATATAGAATAACAACATGGAAACTTTATAAGAAAATCAAGCATGAGTAAACTGGAAAGAGCACAGCGGAAATATACCAAGGACATCCATGGATCTGAAAATTTAAGTTATTATGAAAGATTAAAATATCTGAACTTGCACAGTGTCTCTTACAGATATCTAAGAGGAAATCTTATTCAGTTATACAGAGCATTTAAGCAACAACTACCTCTACGAAGGTTTGGGGTTATCAAAAAGTACTATAGAATCATCAGACAACCTATGTAGAAGATGCTATAGGAATGCAATGTGTACCAACTGATTCTCTGACAGAGAAGCTGATGCATGGAACAGACTACCAAATATATTAAAGCAAGTAGTTTAGGTATTTTTAAGAACAGCCTGGACACTTATTATACAGCCTGGACACTTATTATGGGAACAAGTGTTTTGGTATACTGGCAAGCCAGAAAAGCATTAATGCCCATCCTTGAAATATTTGTATATATGTATGTATGAACAATTGGTCTGAATTCTCTGAAGTTTTTATTTTATGCAGTTAATACTAGACTGTCTATGAAGATCAAGTAAGTGCAATGCATACACTCATTTGTAGGAAAATTTTAAAAAGAAAACAGGTAGATTAATGGATTGATTTATGTTGGATTCAGATGCCACCTGTAGAATAAATGAAGGGATTGGTTTCAGGAGGACACTGTCTTTACGAAAAGCCAAATATGGTGATTTACATAAAGACTGTAGCTCTGAAACTCTCTTAGCAGAAGTAACTGCTACCAAAAAGATAGTCTTTCAGGTCTTCAAATCTACAGAACAAAGCACATAAATGCACAGTAGAGTGGATCTCTATCCTTGTAGATAGAGATAGGGTGAAACAAACAGAGCTATGAACTGAAATCAGCAGTATGTGCAGTAAATTAATCTGTACTTCTGGTTCTGAATCTGTAGACAAGCTGCTTATAGACATTAACTTGAAATTAAAGTAATTTGAGGAAGAAATTTTGCAGAGAAAAAAGAAAAAGTTAGTCAAAGATAACCGGGACTATGACAATGGTACTGCCTTTGGGGGAAGAACTAATCGGAAAGCAAATAGAGGTCATTTGAGGTTTCAAGGAAGTGAACGAGGTGAGGAATGGCGTTCCTACTCTTCTGTTGGTACTTATAATAAATCAGCAGGGAAAGATGAACAACATTTAAGGGATGAACATCCAGAACTGCTAAGGGCACAAAAACCTTAAGAAATTTTGTCAGACCTTTCGGAATGGGCCAAATGGCCGAAATGAAGAACCACCAAACAGAAAAAGGCAGAATCAGTTTCCAAACCAATAGCATTCTAATCCCCCCAAAAATAGTTACTACAAACGAACCAAGTGGTGTGAATGCTGGCTATGTTGTCAATCTGTCCAGGTTTGTATTTTCAAGCAGTGAACTTTCTGTGTTGAACTGTGGTCTGAAGTTTGTTCCCACTGTTGTTCCCAAGCTATATGAAGTGAAAAAAGGCATTTTTGGACTGGTCAGGAAATTAAAATTGAAATGTATGTTCAATACTTTAAACAGTACTAAACAATGTGAATGTATTAATGCCAGTGATTCTAGTATGGAAGTGAATTATTTTTCTTGCACTTCTGATGAGTACAATGCATACAGCTTATTTGATATTAGCTGTGTTAAAACACACAGCAGTTATGCTCCAGGTTTTTTTGATGCTGACATTAGTTATTTTCATAAAAAAACAGTAGATTTTTTCACTGAAACTGAATTAAATAGGTTTTTAAATAAAAAAACAGAATATTGTTTACAATATAACTAGGGAAGAGTGGTCAGCATTATTAAATATGAACAGTTGGTGTTTAAATCTGCTGACAAGAGAAACAAACTAGTTGTGATGCATATATCCCAGTATTTGAAGATGTGCCATGAACATTTGGATGACAATTTAGTTTATTCAAAGGTAGATACAAGTCAGTACTTGGGAGCCTTAGTTGAATTCAAATCTTTACTTAATAAAGGTGTCAGGTTAGGTTATTTAACAGCTGATGATGTTCAGAAGAAGTTAACTATGAATAGTCATAGTATTGCACATTCTATTGTTTACCTAAAATTCACAAAAATATACAGGCCCCTCCAGGGCGCCCCATTGTTTCAGGAAGAAATTACTTTACTTATAATTTGGGACAACTGCTGCATTTCCTGTTGCTACCCAAGGTAGTTTTATTACCTGCTTATGGCATTTCCTGTTGCTACCCAAGGTAGTTTTATTACCTGCTTATGGCATTTCCTGTTGCTACCCAAGGTAGTTTTATTACCTGCTTATGTTAAAAGATATTTTTAATTTTTTAAGCAAGTTAAAGACAGTACAATGGACTAATAAGATGTATTGGGTGACTCTAGATGTGAAAAGTTTATAAACTAACATTAAACTTTGCCATGGCCTTGAGGCAATTAGATTCTTCATGGAGGAGTCACCCACTACAGAATATATTGTAGATTTAGTACATTTTTGTTTGAAGAATAAGAGTTTGATAGCCAACTTTATCATCAGAAATGTGGAACAGCTATGGGGCAGCTTTTGCCCCCTCATAAGCTAATTTAACCATGGGCGTATTTGAAGTTCAATATGTTTATAGGAAAATATTTTTTTGTCAATATGTTAAATGTTATTTTAGATTTATTGATTATTTTTTTTTATGTGAAGGAGGAGAACAGGAAGTGCAGAATTTTTTGGATGAATTACAAGTAAAACAGATTTCATTTTACATTTGATGGCATCCAAATAGGGAAGAAGGTGTCCTTTTTGGATGCAGATTAGGTACTTAAGGAAGATGGTATACTAACTACAAAAGTACACAGGAAATTCCAGGGGGACATATATTATTTGAAAGCAATAAGTTGTCATCCTGGGCATACAACTGATGCCTTACCTTATGGTAAATGCATACGGGTTTACAGACTATGCAGTGATGAACAAGATTTTTTAAGGGAGATAGGTTATACTTTTGAGATGTTCAAAAAGCGTGGTTATAGTGAAGATATGATTGCTAAGGCATGGTCTAGATTTAATAAAGAGTATAAAGGAAACAATAACAGAAAATGGAAGGGAATTTCCAAATTAAATAACAATACTGAATCAGGTTGTGAAATGTATTTTGTAACCACATACAGTGGATTTAGTAATAGGTTTTATGAGACAATACAAACACAGTGGCAACTGTTATAAAATTTAAAGTTTGGAAGTTCATGGATACCTAACAAGCTTTTTGGTAATGAGATATTTTATGAGATAGTACAAACACAGTGGCAACTGTTACAAAATTTAAAGGTTGGAAGTTCATGGATACCCAACAAGCTTTTTGGTAAAATCTAGATTCTGCAGACCCAAGGAAGTTGTGCATGAGTCATTAAGAATAAAAGGGACAGTAGGATGTGACAAATGCAAGGCATGCAAATTCATTGTGCCTTATTTTGGACTCTTAAATGGCCGAAGATTTGAAGTTTGTGGGAATTACAGGTGTGACACTGAGGGCATTATTTATGCCCTCAGATGTCCTTGCAGTAAGTTTTATGTGGGCGAGTCCAAAAGGGCTTTTAAAATAAGGCTACTAGAACATGTTCGTGATATATCAAATAAAAAGGAACAGAGTTCAGTGGCACAACATTTTTTGGAAGCACATGGTAGTTTTTTCATGGTTTACAAGCCACAATTTTAGAAAAAGTAGAGTGTTTTTTTTTTTTTGGGGGGGGGGGTGTTAGCAAGAATAAACTTCTTTATAAAGAAGCAGTGTACATATTAAAGTTTGATACTTTGTTTCCAGAGGGTATGAATGTTGATTTTAATTGGCATGCATTACTTTACTTGCTTTTTAAGTGTTTTGTGGTATTAACTGATGACTTTATTGTTTACTTATTTAGTAGTGTATATAAAACAAGTGTGTGATGTGAAGTAATTGTGTACTCCAAGAAGGCAGTGAATGCCGAGACGTCAAAGAGGAATACATTTTATTCATTGAGTTCCTGGTCTTTGTTCTTCATTGTATTTGCTGTTGTTGCTTTGCTGTTATTCTTGCTGCTTTATAGAAACTGCTGGCTCAAAAGGGAGGTTGTGTGAGAGCTTGAAACATCACTGTAATACCCCATGGAGTAAAGGTTCCCTTACTGGGGGTCGAAGAAGGAACATTCCTCTTAGAAAGGTGTTAGATACCTTTAATGATGCTGTGGTAGTCTTGTTATGGCCCATGTGAAAACTGGAAATGGCTGCAAATTGAACTTTGATCATGGAAAAACTAGAACCTTCTTGAAACAATTCAGACAGAAAATCTAGAATGGAAAGAAGAAGCACAGAGAAGGCAAGAAAACCTTTCCCTGTAGCCCAAAAGGAAAATATTTTCCATTTTGTGCAGTATGCACTCCTTGTGCTAGACTTCTGTGAGATTTTTAAGGATATGAACTACATTTTCTGAAAACCTGACATCCCTGATCATCATTAGAATTGGAGTAATTTCAGGACTTTTAGGTTAGAGAAAGGATGCCTGGATGGATAGGAGATGAGGTCTTGTAAGTCAAGACCCAGGGCAGATGTAAGAGGTAAGACAAGTGGTAAGGAAACAAAACTTGTCAGGCCAGTATGCAGCAAAGAGGATCACTTTAGCCTTGCACCTCTTGGTTTTCTGAATGAACTTTGTGATCAAAGGAAAAGAGAGAAAGGTATAAATGAGACCCTGGGGACCAACTGCAGACTACAACTTTTGTTGTCTGACCCTGTGGAGGAATTAGGGCAAAACTGAACTTGTTATTCAAGCAGGACACAAACAGGTCACAGCAAGGTTAGCCCAAGTGACTGAAGACTTTTTTTGTCACTGTTTGACTGAGGGACCACTCATGAGACAAAATAATTCTCCTTCATAATCTGTCTGCTAGTACAATGGAAGTCCCCAGGATAGCCATTGCTGGCAAAAAGTAGTGGTAAGAACATACTCGTTGCCATACCCTCATAGCTTCCTGACATAAGGGGTAAGACCAGGTTCACCCTGCTTGTTGATGTACCAGAACACTGACATATTGTCTGTCTGAACTGAGATCACATCCACCAGAAGAGAATCTTGAAATCTCTGCAATGCCAATACAACTAACTCTCATTTCCAGGACACTGATGTGATTCTTGGATGGACAGAACACTGTGTTGTGGCACGGTGGCTATTTGAGTTGTGGTGTCCAGGTAGCATTCGATAAAATCTACGGATAGAGTTGGTGATTAATTGCTCTTCTTCAGATTAACAGTAATTCCCTAGCTGTGAAGTAACTGGAGTAAGAGATCCCTTTAAAGAATCAATAGATCCCTGGTCATAGCAGTTAGGAGTGAATTGCTGAAGTACCAGAATAGCAGGAGCACCTGCAGCCTAAAGTAGGCTGTCACCATAGCCATGCATCTGGATAACACCTGAGGGGCTGCGGTGAGTCCAAAAGGCAGAGCAATGAACTGAAAATGAGTGATTCCCCAGAGAAACCTCCTGGAATGCCTGTGCATTTTTACATGATAATAGGCATCCTGGAGATCTATCAAGCACATCCAATTGTCCTTCATGAGCAGAAGTAAAATGGACTGAACCATGACCATCTAGAAGTGTGTCTGCTTCATGTTCTGGTTTAGGTGACTTCAGTCCAATATAGGTCTTCGGTCCACTCTCTTCTTTGGAAATGTAAAGAACCTACAGTAGACACTGGATCCTATCTTGTCTGATGGGACATGCTGGATGGCTTTTTCCAACACTGTTTCAACTTTTGCTGTTGCTGATTCCAACTGATTAGGTAGCAATAAGGGAATCCTGGTTTTTGCCTGAGGCATAAAAAGAAGAAATGGGATTGTATAACCTCTGGTTATTATCATAAACACCCAAGAAACTAAAGTGATGTTCCTCCAGGTTTGAGGGTGAAGGGAGAAGTACCTCCAACTGATTCCAGAGTGCAGCAGTCAGGCAACCCTTAAGGAATGCTAAAAGGATTTCTCAGAAAAAGGACCTTGTAGTCCTTTGTTTGGGGGACAGCCTCTGCCCCTCTTCTCCTCACCGATTCCTACAGAAAGTTCTCGGAGGAGTACAGAAGGGATTCTAATGACAGAAAGGGTTTTACCGTCCCATTCGTTTCTGATGAATGTTCTCCAAACAAGGTGGAACCATCAAAGGCAGCTTTAATGATGGATATTTTGAAGCCTTCCTCAAAATCAGATAGCTGCATCCAAGCATAGCAGTATATAGCTATGTATGTTGGTATCTGAAGCCCTGGCCATTCCATCAGCCACATTTGACGGCAGATGCATGGAAATGCTAGAGATAGAAGATAATGTAAATAGCTGGGATTCCACATTCTTATGGATATCTGCTGGCAAATTACCTGAAAGAGAATTTCTGATCTCTTTGTTCAGTTCTCTTTGGAAACAATAATGTGTGCAAGACAGTTCAACACTCTCAAGGAAAAGCTCACTGAAATGCAAGTCTGTTTACCAAATCTGTCCACAGCCCTGGATTCCCTGTTAGGGGTGACAGACAGATGAGCTCTCTTCGGATAGTTCTATCTTTGTGGCTGCAGCTACAACCATGGCATCTACAAGGGGATCTTTACCTCAATAAGCTCTACCCTTTGGTGCAGTTCTATCTTTGTGGCTGCAGCTACAACCATGGCATCTATATGGGTTTCTTTACTTCAATAAGCTTTATCCTTTGGTGCATCCAGAATCTTGTCAGAGGTTTTCTGATACTGACTCTGCTATATCAGGCTCCTTCCAAACCAGCTGAGTCGCCAAATCAATGAGAGCACCAGGGGCACCACTCAGGCAGCAAAAGAATTAAATCCAAAAGTCTCCAGGAATGCAGATTCTTCTGGAGAAGGTGTACTGGCAGACCATCCCCCTTTCTGTTTCATCAGTTTTAAAATTTTGCCAAAAGAGGAGTCTCCAAAGGGGGATCTCTGAGAGCCCTCCCCTTCATCCAAATCCATGTCTTCGGTGACTTATACCAGGGATGAATCCAAATACTTTCATTTGTAAGTCTGTTTTCTGTTAGCCTGACATTGGGGAACAACTGGCAAAGGCTCTGAATCAGCCTGGGAGGTCAATGACAGAACTTTTCTGAGGCTCTTTGAAGCAGACTGTCCCTGTTGGCAAGATTGGGTGAATTCCAGAGCAGAATATGCAAGAGGTTGGGTTGGATCCAAATGAGATGGAAGCACCTCTTCTCTTGGGTCTGGAGAAAAGTGGCTAGAAGGCCTCAAAAGTGGTTGCAGAAACTGAGTTAAGGAAGTCACTCTAACTGGGGGGAACAGAGAGAGATCCCAATGCTCTGACCCCCCCCCAACTCTGAGGCAGACGTCTGAGCCTAGCCATTGAGAGCTGATGCCCTGACAGGAAGCGATGGCTTTGACAGTTTTGGAGTCTATTCATCCCACCAAGCACCGGCCCCAGAGCTTCAACTCCAACTCTCATCTCGGTCCGACAAAGTCAGATTCGAGAGAGGGGCTGGATAAAAGTCCAGGCCAAAGTAGAAGGTATTATCAGAGTTGAAGTTGGTGCTCCAGTGATATTTGGATCCATGAGTTTTGGTTCCAAAGGTCAGACCTGCAACGGATTCATCAGTGGGGTGGAGGGGTCAATGGGTCTGTTCCTGATTCAATCAAAGGGGATGAAGCCAAGAGGGCCACCAACTGTATCTGCAGCCGAAGAAATCTTTGCATCATTCTTCGGATGCAGACTTCGGCTTCAGTGAGATTCCTCAAAGAATAGGCAAATCTGGGAGAAGAAGCAACTGAGGATGCCCTGGATCAATGTTGTAGTATCAGCAAGTGGAGCTAAGGGATAACAGGCTGTGGGGAAAACGCTGCTGCGGAGAAGGAGAACAAATCCGAGGTTTTGGATCCAAAGACTTCAGAACTGTAGGTACCAGACCTGCAGAGACTGTGGGGTCTGGGGACTGTTTCCTGGGTCCCCCCATGCCCTTTTCAGGAGTCTTACTTTTAGAAGTTGAATCCTTCACTTTTGAAGCTTGTCTTTCTCCTTGTCTTTTTCCTTAGAAGATGATGAAAAAGGAGAAGACACAAATTTGCTCAGCTGAGCAGTAAGAAGACCCTTCAGTACCAATTTGTCCTTTCTACTCTGAAGGGCTTTTTGGCCAAAAGAAGCAAAAAATTCACAGTCCGTGTCTAAATGTGCCACTTCCAGGCAGTGCTCACAAAGGAAGTGGGGTTATTTTGTGGCCACATTTTGTAAAATTTTTTTAAAACTTTTGTCAGCCATCTACTCTACAATAGAACACATCACTACAAATTGTAACACATTATAGAAAACCTTACACTAGCTTCTAATAAAGCCTACATTTTTTTTTTGCAATAGTAGAGTAGGATATGGGGAGGAGAAGACTACAGCAACAAAAGCTAAGCAGAAAGGGGGACATATCAAATTAGTCAAAAAAGAGTTTTCCTAATGTGGAGATCAGAGCCTCTGTGACTGTTATGTTCAGAAGTCAAACAAGATCTGAGGTAATTTGAGGATGGTAATGGAATTAAAGGTAGAGGAAGAGTCATAGCCCTGGATCTGAAGGTTTAAAGGTGCTGAGGTCAGATCCAAGTCAAATTAGATTCTTATTCACTGAATCAGACAAAAATAAACAATATTGGATATAGAAGTAAAGGCTTGCCTATTTGCAGCTTTAGCGAGGAACTGTTTTTTTTTAACTTAAACATCAATCATGGATTGTTCACAACAAATACCATGTTTAAATACAAGAAACCCAGTACACTTAGTACCAGACCACTTTGGGCCAAAAGGTCAATGGCTGACCTTGATGCTGTGTTACCAGACTTGAAACTATGTGTTCAGGACACTGTGAAAGAAGCTAAGCTAACCAAGCGCAACTTTCTGACAAACTATGCCAGACGGCTTGGATAACAAACCAGAGAAATGTAAATGTAGAGGGGGGGTGGTCTGGAAATTCCTAGTCAATGCTTCTTTGTATGACAAGTCCAACTTCTATCTCCAGAAGAGCTTCTCACATACATCTGGAAAGGTCAGGTCTTAGAGACTAACTGTACCCTATTAATGACCTTTATAGTTAAGATGGCATTTATGAGCCATAACCAAAAGACTGTCAGCACAAGTCATGATGGTAGAACTAGGACCATCTGATGAACATCAGCAAGGAGCAAAGCTGTCAGGCTCCAAAAATAAACATTTCTTGCAATATAGAGGGTGTCTCTAAGATTTGACAAAGCAGCTATAGTACCTGCTAAACAAGGCCAAAGTCTGGAAAGTGTTTGAGGAGATAACGAAGAATGAATAGTGGAGGGAGTGATTCTTGTAAAACTTACTGATTAGGCTTTGCCCAAAAAGACTAGAGAAATATTGACTTCAACTGCAGACACTGACAAGAAGTGAAATTAACTATCTGAGAAACTCCCAAGTCTGGCGGGACATTCCCTCCTCTAAGATGGCATTGCTAGAAATGACTGCAACACTGGAACTATTTTAATAGATGACACTACTGTTGTAATTAAACAACCCTGGTGTGGTAAGGCTGTAGAAGTGAATAGGTTCCAGCTTTCAAATGTTAAAGGCAGTGGCCACTGTTGAGGTAATGTGCCTTTTCAGTAACACATGGAAAGCAAGGCTAAAACAGTATCTCAGTCTGGATTGTCATATTGGGTTGTAATCCCCATCTGTTTTCTACATTGGTGTAGAAGACTGCTACAAAATATTTTTTTATTTACTAGAAAATAGAACATTTGTATAATCTTCAGCATTACTGTGCATGATGACCCTGGTAAGACTAGACAAAATGATGATTGATGTATGCATAGGTTGCACTGCAGCACAACATTTGCTGAAAAGTCACAGTTTACTGCAATCTGAAACCAAAAATAAAACATCACAACACAGGACAGAATAACCTACAACCCAGAAATACTGCAGTGTATTGTATGGGGTGGCTGGTACAACTGCATCTGCAATTCGCGTGTGTAACCTGATCAGAGTAAAAGTGAGCACAACACAGCTCTATATTTAGTGATGGTATGGCACAGTTGCTGTGTGAAAAAGAAACCTCACTTAAGTTGTAAGTGTAATATATGCTGTGGTTGAGTCACAGCCAAACTAATATTGAACCCACTGCAACTTCTACGAATGCAAGCACTCAAGAAGTAACAAGTACTGATATCATTTTATAACTGTACCTGCAGTCAATGCAGATGAAGTTTTAGTTTCTTCTGCTTTTGCTGGTGCTGTAGAAAACTTACTGCCAAATTTTCCAAACATTGCTTACCCTGTATTTAATTTCACAGACCTAGTAAGAGATTTTCTTTTGATTACCTTGACTGTATTGTTCTACCTTACATACTGCTTACTTATTACATTTAGAGTTACTATTTAAATCTTTGTTAAGTTTCTTAATGGTGTATATAATAAAATAATTGTTGCCTGCCTTTCTAATATAATCAGTACAATGAAGAAATAATATAGGTCAGTTAATCAAAAGGGGGTTGTAATCCAGGCAGCAGAAGGCTACCTTGCAAAACAAGAAGTTTACTTAACATGCTACATAAAATATGGGAATCATTTGGAATTCACTACATTTTATTGCTGGTTCTTCAGCTGAGGACTAAAGGCATAAATAGTAAACATGAGATAATAAATGATATGCAAGCTAGAACAACATACTCAAAGCACAACACGTATATATAGTCTTTCTGTAATTAAATTCAATGCAGTGCAGACTATTGTTTAGGTAAATATTTATCAGTACTATTTATGTCAAACAGCAGCAAACAAAAAAAAATCTACAACTGTGATGACAACACTACATTTATAAAAACATGGATAATATTTGTTAACTTGATAAAATGCTATTTTGCAAGGTGACCTGAGAACCCTATGATAATAAAAGAACTTGTGCTATACTGACTGACACTGAGCTACTATTGCTACAGCTTTAAAGACTATATATCAGATTTTCAGGTATTCCCTCATAAAAGTTCTGATGACAGAGCTCTACGTTAGACAGCAGCCATAACTTAGGAAGGATGAGGACTGCATGGCAGACGGAACTTTTCCAGACTACTGGAATACCCTCCTCCATACCACACACAGTGCTGCCATGTTTGTCTTCCTAGTTCTCTCTTGCCACATAAAAATATTGGCTTAGAAAATAAAATGCTCCAGATGGCTTTATTTTTTTTCTAAGAAAGTGAGTGTGGCTGGTGAAATTCTCTTCTTTTTCATTTATTCTTTTTTTTTCTTCATCGTCTGTTATGAGTTCACACTCTCACCTCCTTTTTCAAGAAAAATAAAGATCTGAGATGGGACATTCCAACTTCATCAATCACTAGAACTGACTAATGTCAGCAGGAGTAACTTGGCCTCTAAACTTTCCTAGGCTACTGGTCTTCCTTCCTTATCCAAAATTCTGTGCAAAAAAGACCCACCTCCAAATCTCTGTTGCTGCACATTAAGTTATTGCTCATTAACCCCCTCGCCCCACATTACTTAAATGTTCACTCTGAAGAAAACTTTGTCATTTCCCCTTGTCTATGCTCTGCACTTGGTCTTTATTGAGTCTGCTCTCCTTTCTGCAAGATTCAGGTCAGTCAGTTTTGACTTCTCAATTTTTTTATTCAGTGCCCGAACAGACCTCCTCTCCTTCTCACTATAGTGTTTTTGCCTCATTCTATCATCTCTGCAACAAACCATTATTAGTTTTGTAGTTTAGACTTTTGTTAAACTCTTTTCTATTTAAACAAAAACAAAAACAGAAAGATGTTTTACTGATACTTTTTGTAGTTACTAGAATTATTCCTGAAATTATGGCAGTTTTGCATTCCTTTCCCTAGACAGATGACTGTCCATTTGTTCTTGTGCCCATCTGTGTTGTGACAGAAATTTTTACTTGTTACAGACAGAAAGAAGTTTTAAAATGTGCAAGTGCAGAAGGAAAATTCTGCCTAGGGGAATTGTATTATTTTTGTGTTTTGCTTTGGTAAAAACATTTTAATGTAACGTGTAATCTGAGTTTTTTTTCAAATCTGTTACCATTAAGGACTGAAAGAATGAACTAGAATTGGAAGAGTCCATTTCTGTCAAGCCCCATGCCAAGGATAACGATGGTAAAACTAAACTTGTCAGTTAAGGTGATTTCTGATTAAGTGGTTCCCCTGCAGGTCCAGTCACGACGTTTATTTCTGAAGATGCTCCCTCAACTTCTGCTTCTGGTGTTTCCAAAGTTTCAGTCATAGGTAGGTACTAAGCTATTGGCCCTAGGGCCTATACAAGCCTAGCCAAAAAGGTACCCTGGCTTTCACCAGCCAAGAAAATTATTTTCCTGTGCCCCTGTCAAGCAGAACCACAGAAGTGATCCCCGGGGTGAATTTCCTATTACCCATCCAATCATCAAGATTTTTTTTGAAGAGTGCTAATGAGGAGCTCTGTTTGACATAGATAAGTAGTCTGTTCCAGAGTATGGGAAGTCTCTGGGACAGGAATCTATCCCCCCAGCATGTTCTGTTTATTGTGGTGACAAGATTTAGGTCCTTAGAGCGTGTAGCTCAGAGGGATTGGGATTTCTTTAAGTGGAGCATGTCCAACAGCTCTGGGTTTGACATAGCTTTGTATGTTAGGCAGAGATCGCCTATGAGTAGGCGATATGCGACGGAGTAAAGCTGGAGTTTTCTGAGTCGGTCTGTGTAGGGCATCTGTTTGAGGCCAGTAATCCTCTTTGTGAGGTATTTCTGCAGCCTTTCCAGTTGTTGTAGATGTCTTGTGAGGTACATACCAAAAAGGGCGTTGTACTCTATAATGGGTCTAATGAGTGATGAGTAGAGGGGAACAATGACCTCTTTTTTTCTGGATGAGAAACCTTTTGTGATGAGGTGTGCCACATAGAAGGATTTCCTGACCACTGTGGCGATGTGATTATCAAAGGAGAGACTACTGTCCACCTGCGTCCCAAGGTCTCTTATCACACTTTCGGTGTTAAGTAGACTACCGCCTATGTGGTAGTTCATGGGTACAGAGTTTTTACCAAAGGGGATGACAATGCACTTTTTGGCATTGAGCTTGAGACCATGGCTATGAAGGCCCTTTTGTAGGATGTCCACATTGTTAGGAGTTTCGATTATGGTTCCTAGTTTGCAGTCATCTGCGAATTTAGTTAGCCAAAGACCTTCTGTGTTAGCCTGTACTTCAGAGAAGTAGATATCAAACAGGACAGGACCAAGGACTGAACCCTGTGGTACTCCACTTGTCACTGGTCTGAAGTCTGACTTGGAGTCTGCTACTTTCACAGTGTGGGTTCTGTCAGTAAGCCAGCTGGCAAACCATCTTGTGACATAGGGATTTATACCTAGTTTAGTAAATTTACCTGTAATTCCAGAGTGGGGGATGGTGTTGAATGCCTTGGCGAACTCTAGATAGGCTGTGTGAACCACCTTACCCTCATCTATGGCTTTGGTGACTGCTTCAAAGAAGTCTATCAGGTTTAGGAGACATGATCTGCTTTTTACAAACCCAAACTGGGTGGGGTCCAGAGTTTGGAGATTATCAATGTCTTTGTTTATAAGTTCTTAAACAAATTTTCATTAATATATATAAACAAACATTAGGCAATACACATTAACAACTGCACATTAATTTGCTAATTAGACTACATCATATGAAATAAGGACAACTTTACAGTAACAAAATATTTATGCCTTAACAGATGCTGACCATTGAGCAACTGGAGGTGTATTAGTGAGTTTGTCAAAAAGATGACAGACCATGTGATTAGTGCTTAGAAACTCAAAGAAATGGTGGTGAGGGAAGGAACTAGGTAGGGCAGAAAATGTTAATTTAGTTAAGAAATGACATATAAACAGGTTCACAGCAGTGATCAATATGAGGAACATAGTACATCTGTGTAACTAAACTTGCACCATAACAGTAGATGTTTGAATTATCACTACTGACATAGCCTAAACTATATGGGTTATATCTTGCAAGGATACAACAGCTAGCTATCTTCTGAAGCTTCATGGCACCTTCCTCACACCAAAATTATTAGTCATCTTAAGGGGAGCTGACTGAAAAGAAAGGTTTGGATGCCAAGCCCTTCAGAGCTTTCATGCCAAGAGATACAGACAGAGGGAGGAGGGGGCTGAGCCCGGAAAGGACAATGCTAGGAAAAACTAAAACTAAAAATCCATATCCTGACAATAACAACATACCAATAAACAAGAGAATTAGAGGGAGGGAGCAGCTACTGCAGCAGTGATCATCTGAACATCTACTGTTATGGTTAAATTTACTTACACAACTGTACTATGCTCTTCATATTGATCATTTATAGAGTAACCTAAGCAATACCAGTAGATTACCATAGCTTACAAATTCTGAGGAAGGAAAAGAGTCCAGCAGTCCCTGGAGAATGGTCCCAGCAAAGCCTAATCTAGACGTACAGAAGGAATCAAGCTTACAGTACTTCGTAAAGTATGTACAAAGGACAAAGTTGCTGCTTCTAGAATACTTCAGGAATCTAACCCTTTCCAAAAAGCCATAGATGAAGCCAAAGCCATGGTAGAGTGGGCCTTGACCCTACCTAAAATAGTTTTGTTGTGGGAAGTATTTGGAAAATGGTCTGCTTTGATACAGGTTGTCCCTTCATCTTACCTTCACAAGAAATGAAAAATTGATCTAAAGTTCTGAAAGATTTAGTTCTGTCAGGATAGTACCAGAGTTGTCTGTGAACATCCACGGTAAGGAGTACTCTTTCTCCCTTATGTTTAGGTTCAGGAAAGAAAATGGGGAGATGGATAGTTTGGCTAAAAGTAAACTTGAATACCACTTTAGGCATAAAAAGGATTAGTTCAAGAAAAAAAAAAGTGCCCCCATGGAAAATGAGGAGGGTTGACTCAGCATAACAGCTTGCAACTCAGATACTCTTCTTGCAGAAGTCAGAGCAATCAGTAAAACTGTCTTCCATGTTAAGAACCTTAAGTCAACCAGGATGGCTGATTCAAATGGAGCAAGTGTTAGCTTCTCTACCATCAAATTAAGATTCCAAGGAGAGGGCCACTAATTTTCTTGGATGCCTCTTATGCAAAACCCCTTTCAAAATCATTTTAACATGAGAATGCACTGAAAGAGGAGGATCCACAGGCAGGCATGTTGAAATGGCCAATAAGTGAATTTTGACAGAGAAGTAAGGAAGACCATATGCTAGAAAATTAAATATTGTAAAACCAGAGAAAATCAAGCCACAAAGGGATGCTGGTTATGCTGCTGGCACCAACTAAAATCATTTTCCCTTTGTTAATATATGATTTTCTGGTAGAAGGTTTTCTTGCCTTCAATAGTATGTGCTGCACATTCTCAGTAAACAGGTACCTAAAGGGAATTAAGATCTTGTAATACTAAATTGAGTCATTAAAGTGTTTTCGTTGATCTGTGGCAGTGTTTTTTTTGTTAATTAAGACCTTATAATCCTGGTAGTCAACTGAATTACAAATTACTACAGCACTCAACTTTCCTCAATTGTCTAGAGGAAATCAGTTTTTAATACTTAATAAATAAGCACCTATTCAGGCATGTCTAAAGGTCAGCTCCCGGTGTTTTCTCCCGTCTACCTGATGAATCTGGGCATCTTGGGACAATGCAGCAATTGCCTCATGTACACAGACAACCCTCTCCTCCTACCACCCAACACTACAACCTGTGAATGATGCACTTATATAGCCAAACTGGAAGCAAAGCTCTCTTTACCAAAGACAGGCCTAGACAGTCAAGAGGAAAAGGTAAACACTTGCACCGCACCACACTCATCACATAGTCCCTCAAAACCTACACCACAAAACACACACCTACATTCGCGGAGGCTCTCTGTACTAATCTGCCCAAACAACAGAGACCTCCAAAGCAGAAATGCAAGCAACCTCCACCCCCCAACACAACCCAAATGACACATAGTCCACATACTCAGTGTGCCACTCCTCTACAGCCCATAAGGCATAACGTACCAAACACTCTAGTCATAGGTGACTCTATAGTCAGGCACACTGATGTTCCACTCACCAGGCTAAACAAGGAAAAAGTTACTGTCAGCTGCCTGTCAGGTGCCAGGATCCGCCACATAACGCACACACTCAGGTCACTCCACAACAAGTACAAATATGACTCCATCATTGTCCATGTTGGTGTGAATGACCTGAGACGTACCTCCCTGGACTACATGAAAAGAGACATGGAGGAGCTCTCTGATCTTGTAGCCCAGGCCGATATGACCCTAGCCCTGAGTAGCATCCTGCCATCATCCAGAATGACACCACAGTACAAGGACAAAATGATTGACTTTAACAATTGGCTAAGCTTCTGGTGTCATTCTAAGGGAATCCAGTATCTGTCTGCCTGGGATGACATGATCGACAGACCACGCTGCTTTGCCAGAGATGGCCTGCACCTGTCACCCTTGGGATTCCGGATACTGGCAAAGGCTCTTGCCACCCCTATAGTGCCTTTTTTAGGCAAGGTTCAAATGACAAATTCACCACCGTAACAGGTACAAGCAAGCAAAATCTGAGGGTAATGCTACTCAATGCTAGAAGTCTAAACCTCAAAATGCACTCACTCGAGGCACTCCTTAAAATGGAGAACATTGACATCTGTGCAGTGACAGAGACCTGGTTCAAAGCTCCAGGGAATACCCCTGCATTACCAGGCTATAATTCATACCACACCTTTCGGCCACCAAACCCGGACCGAAACACTAAAGGTGGAGGCGTGTCCATATTCATTAAGGATATCCACACCTCCAAGCTAGTTGCTCAGCATAATGCATCCGAGATTATCCAAGTTCAACTAACTCTGGGCAAAACTGCAATCCAGATTGTAGCTTGCTACAGACCCCCCACCATGCCCCAGGATTCCCACTCCTCTTTTCTTGATGCACTGGAAAATATTAAGGTACAACCCAACACTCTAATAATGGGTGATTTCAACTACCCTACTATTAACTGGGAAAACTACTCTTGTACCAACTCTTTTGCTCAACGTTTTCTGGAAATCATCAATTCCAACGCTTTGGATCAACTTATCCACACCCCCACCAGAGGCAGCAATATCCTAGACCTGGTCATCACCAACATGGATGACCGGTGTTCCACACCAAATGTCAGCTCCTCGTTGGTCAGATCCGACCACAAGCTAATCCCCCTAGACATCCACATCCCGCTCCCACCACCCATTAGGAAAACAATCGTAAAAAAATTCTCCAAAGCCAACTTCACGCTTCTTAAGACAGAAGTGGCAAACTTCATGACACCCATGCAGATGGACAATAGAGGTATGACTGCTGAATCCTACACAAATGCACTTTATAAGCACTTACACGAGTGCATGGATCGTGCTATCCCTAACAGAACCAAGATGCTATCCTCCAAAAAAAGGAAGCCAATCTGGTGGTCTTCTGCCATAAACAAACTCTACAACAGAAGAAAGAAACTATTGCAAAAAACAGTAAAATCCCACGATTGGAGGAACTCCCTGGTCAGCCTCAGTAAGAAGCTGAGATCCCTCATAAAATCCTCCAAAGCTAGTTATGAAAACAAAATTGCCACTGATTCTAACAACAACCACAAAGCATTCTATAGCTATGTCAAAAATCTCAATGGCAACACTCAGATCTGCTCTGAGTTACAGCACAATGACACTAAATATACAGAACCAATTGATATTGCCAACATCCTGGCAGATAGGTTCAGTGCTAACTTTACCCCCCTCTCACCCCCTAAAGGGCCCATCTTTATACCGGAAGAATGCAAAGTTCCTGTAATCACGGCTGCACAGGTAAAAACTTCACTCTCCAAAGCCAAATACACAGCATCAATGGGACCTGACAACATCCCAGCCTGCCTTTACATGAACTACAGAATGAACTGGCACCCCACCTAAGTACCATGTTCAATCATAGCCTCACCTCAGGCTTTGTGCCCATTGAATGGCGTACCGCGACAGTTATCCCACTCCACAAAGGGGGGGCCACAACAGACCCCAGGAACTACTGCCCCATTAGCCTGAAGAGCCTTGTCTGCAAGGCCATGGAACGTATCATCATGGAACTCATAAACAAAGACATTGAAGATCTCCAAACCCCGGACCCCACACAGTTTGGGTTTGTAAAAGGCAGATCATGCCTCCTAAACCTGAAAGACTTCTTTGAAGTAGTCACCAAAGCCATAGATGAGGGTAAGGTGGTTCACACAGCCTATCTAGATCTTGCCAAGGCATTCAACACCATCTCCCACTCTATAATTATAGATAAACTCACTAAACTAGGTATAAATCCCTATGTCACAAGATGGGTTGCCAACTGGCTTACTGAAAGAACCCACACTGTGAAAGTAGCAGACTCCAAATCAGACTTCAGACCAGTTACAAGTGGAGTACCGCAGGGTTCAGTCCTGGGTTCTCTCCTGTTTGGTATCTACTGCTCTGAAGTACAGGCTAACACAGAAGGTCTTTGGCTAACTAAATTCGCAGATGACTTCAAACTAGGAGCCATAATTGAAACTCTAATGATGTGGACATCCTACTAAAGGGCCTCACTGAGACAGATGCCTGGTGTCAAAGACATGGTCTCAAGCTCAATGCCAAAAAGTGCATTGTCATCCCCTTTGGTAAAAATTCTGTACCCATGAACTACCACATAGGCAGTAGTCTACTTAACACCGAAAGTGTGATAAGAGACCTTGGGACACAGGTGGACAGTAGCCTCTCCTTTTATAATCACATCGCCAAAGTGGTCAGGAAATCCTTCTACGTGGCACACCTCATCACAAAAGATTTCTCATCCAGAAAAAAAGAGGTCATTGTTCCCCTCTACTCATCACTCAGACCCTTTATAGAGTACAATGCCCCTTTTGGTATGTACCTCACAAGACATCTACAACAACTGGAAAGGCCGCAAAAATACCTCACAAAGAGGATTACTGGCCTTAAACAGATGCCTTACGCAGACCATCTCAAAAAACTCCAGCTTTACTACGTCGCATATCGCCTACTCAGAGGCAATCTCTGCCTAACATTCAAAGTAATGTCAAACCCAGAGCTGTTGGACATGCTCCACTTAAAGAAATCCCAATCCCTCCACGCTCTGGGGACCTAAACCTTGTCACCACAATAAACAGAACATGCTGGAGGGATAGATTCCTGTCCCAGAGACTTCCCATACTCTGGAACAGACTACCTATCTATGTCAAACAGAGCTCCTCATTAGCACTCTTCAAGAAAAATCTTGATGATTGGATGGGTAATAGGAAATTCACCCCAGGGAATCACTTCTGTGGTTCTGCTTTACAGGAGCACAGGAAAATCATTTTCTTGGGTGGCGAAAGCCAGGGTACATTTTTGGCTAGGCTTGTATAGGCCCTAGGGCCAATAGCCTAGTACCTACCTATGAACCTATGAATTTGACTGCAGCTGGGGTGCATCAAACACCCTTGTTATTGTGCAAGTAGATCCAGTCTGTGAGGAAACTTGTGATAACTGTCTGAGCCAGAAGGAAGTCACCACAATTATCTTGGGGGAATCCTCGTAAATCTTCATTAATACCCTGGGCATCACAGGAAAGGGTGAAAAATCATAAAGGAACATTCCAGTCCAAGGAAAGGAAATGCATCTGTCTTTCAGGCCTTCTTGCATGGGGTCCTGGAGCAGAATCTTGTCAGTAGATTCTTCAGAGAGAAGGCAAATAGGTCTACTTGAGTAACTTCCCTCAAATGGATCAAATTTTGGAAGACCCCCCCCCCCCGATCTAGTTCCTATTGATGACAGTCTGCCTTTGTCATGCTCAGCTTGTCTACTACACAGTTTTGTTCTGACTGAATGTAGGCTTCCTGTAGAGTGAAACTATGCTATGAAACTATATCTGAGGCTAAAATGCCTAGTCTGTAAAAGAGGTACAAACCTGGTTACCCCTTGCTTGTTTGTACCACATGACTGTTGTACTGTCTGTAATAACTTGAAGTCCTGAGGATGAAAGATGATTCAGAGAGTTCAGTGCTTTGATCAGGGCAAGCACCTGTTTTACATTTATGTGCTTGCATCTGTCCTTGGTACCCCACCTACACTGCATTTTTATTCTTTCTGAAACTACTCGCCTAGAAAAGTCCAAGACATCTGTGGTGGCTGACTGCTTTGGAACAGGGAGAGGAAAAGGGGAGGCCTGGATTTAAGGATATTTGGTGTCTCCATGAAATGATTTCTCTTCTGATAAACCCCAAAACTGGAATTTCAAAGGACAAAGGATGTTGGTGACGGGGCCAAAGAGACTTCAGATACAATTGTATCTTTCTCATGTGGAGTCTTGCCAGGACTACCACGCGATCCACACATGCCACGAGACCCAAAATCTTGAGGTATTCCCTCACAGTGACCGAAGTCTGAGTGGAAAATCTTAGAAATAGATCTATGTACAGATCTATTTTTTCCCTGTGGAAGAAAAGTTCCTTGAATTGAGGTGTCTGACGCCCTAGGAATACAATCCTATTTGGAGTCAGAAAAGAATTATGTAAGTTATCTTGGAATTCTATCTTGTAGGAGAGATACCCCATGCAAAGTGAGAGATTCTTGACACTTAGAAAAAGAGTCAGCAAAGATTAACAGACTATCTAAATATGGAAAATGTGGATTACCTGTAGCTTGCAATGAGCTTTTACTGGAGCTAGACACTTTGTGAACACTCTTGGTACAGTGGATAGTCCATAGACACAGAATTGATAATGTGATCCAGCCACACACAACTTTAAGAAACACCTGAAGTACAAATGAACAGGAATGTGATAAGCATATTTCAATTCTAGAGTTACTAGGAAATTGAAAAGTGGAAGAACAGCTAACAGGTTGTGAAGTGACAGCATTTTGAATTTGGCATTATCACAAACAAGTTTAAGAAAGATAAATTCAGAAATGGTCTCAAAGCATTTTCTTTCTTCTGCACTAAAAACATCCTTGAATAATAACCTTTTCCCACATGGGAAGGAGGAACTGGTTCTATGACTCCCTGGGACAGCATGTGATGAAGGACAGGTGGAAAAAAAAAAAAAAAAAAAAGAGTGTGGCCCAGTGGATCTGGGATTACCCCCTAAAAAGGAGGAATTTCCTCCCACTGCCATCTGTAACCTTGATGAATGAACTTCAGAACCCATTTGTGTAAAACTATTTGTTGTCCGAAGGAAAAGGGACTGCCAGTGTGTGTGTGTGTGTGTGTGTGTGTGTGTGTGTGTGTGTGTGTGTGTGTGTGTGTGTGTGTGTGTGTGCGCGCACACGTGTGGAGAGAGGGGGCATAAGGTCCCTTAAACAGGCATACTGACTTGTTGGACTGTCCTTGGTTTTGGGTGGTTTTTGAATTATTTTTTGGAACCCCCTTGCCATTTCTTCTAAACATCTGCTTATTTGTATTTTGTTGAGACTGTTTATTTTGTCTTTTTGCCAAACCTGGATGAGGGGTTAGAGAATTCATTAGAAAATTTGGAACAGGAGGACTGAAAAATCAGAGATTCCCTGTATTAACTTATCCCTCTCATCACACTTTTTGATTACCTCTGCAGTAGAGGGGCCAAAAACTAAATCTCTATCCAAAGGAGATTTTAAAATCTCATTTTTACCATCATCTTCTGGGAGGTCTGTGAATGCAGCCAGGCAAACCTCTTCACCGCAGTACCAGAGACCAATAAACAATATGTAATGACTTGAGGAGGAGGAGGAGAAGGAGAAGGAGAAACTAAATTGTTTAAATCAGATTTTTCATCACAAGAGGAACTACAGACAAAACATTCCTCAAACTTTCACAACTGGTCAGAACAAACCTTAACATATAAACCTCACAATTCAAAATTCTGAAAATCAAAGTTGCAGAACTATACAATGGACAGAAATAGCTCTTAAATGTTTTGTCCCGTGCATAGGTCACCTTAAATTGTTTACGATATGATCCCAGTTGGCCTCAGATCATCTAGCATGGGATAGGCAAGGCAAGGCCAATCTCTAACTAAATAGGAGAGGTTAATTTGAGCACAAAAGGGAATTTGGCTAGGCTTAAATCGGCAAGCAAGGGCAGCTAGACTAGTACTTATAAACAAACACTTTTAGCCATACTCGTAATCATCCCATCCTTATTAGAAAGAGTAGGATTGGAATTAAATGCTTAGCAGCAGCAGGATTAAGTACAGCTATAGCTGCTAAGTCAGATTTGGAAAGAGTGTACTAAAACTTTAAAGTACTAGGGAACGTTACGCATCCTATTTGCCTTTTTAAGTGCAGCTGGCTGAGTACCAGGAAAATCACAGACAGTAACCCACACATCCTCCAAAACTGACAGAACTGGAGGAATAGGTGAACGTTCTGGGAATTCCTTCTGTAACAGCTAATAATAGTATTATCTGACGGAATGAGAAACCTCAGTTTTCTCTCACTGAAAACATTGTGACATTCTGGAAATAGTCTCAGAGAAAGATAAACCGGGAGAATCAAAAACTGAGCTCTCCACTGAGTAAGAATCAGAAATCGGGGGAGAAAAGCCTGCATCTGTCCCTTCATCTTCTTGTCAAGATTCAAAATCTTGAATCTCTTCAAGAAAAGAGGTAACACTCTCTTTTTTTCTAGAAACTATTTTATAAGCAGAATAGCCTGAATTAAACCCAGAGCCACAGCCAGTAAATTACGTCTGTCCAAGGAAATTTGAGGAGGAGTAGATGCATGTTTAGCGTTCTGTTTCTCTCTGTCAGGATAAATGTGAGTAACAATATTATTAATGGCAGCAGCCTTTCCCCAGGGATGGGTACAACATTCTGACAACATGGGGAAGCCTTCCCTGTTCCCTTTCCCAGGACTGACAAGAGTGGCTCTTCCTTGCCCACAGAGGGAAGCCCAACAGCTACAGATGATGTGGATAAATCCTAGCCTACAGTGGTTATAGGTGCTGCACCAAAAGGAAGGATCTAGAGTAAAAGATGAGTGGCCTGAGGTACAACTAATGGCCACAGCAGTCACACACCTGCAGCTAAGGCAAATTGCTAGCTTATTGTGGAGGCAAAGGCTGCTTACTTAACTTTTTCCTTTTGTGGCTGGAAGAAGGACTGACCGTGAGACAGTTTACTCCATGTGTCAAACCGAAATAGGTCTCTTTCCTGGGGAAAACAAGCAGCAAGAGCTAGTAAAAATTTAAAGTCTTTAAAAGTCACTTTTTCATGGAAAAACACAGTAAAAAGTACTTTAAATCACTTTGCCGGCCCTAAAATGTAAAATAAACTCAATTTCTCCATAGGAAAAAAAAAGTACAGTTTTGTACCTACCATAAATGTAGATGTCCGATAGGAATGCATCTGCAGTCCTTACAAATGGGTTGTCCTGTCGTCAGGCAGCCCTTCGGATTCCAAAGTCTGGGTCTGGCCTCGGCTGGTGTCGCACTTCACCCGACGTCATAGCTGCAGTTATTCGGGTATAAAGGTATCAGCCGACGCCATTTTCCTCAGTGTTTCTTGCCCCAGATGCCAGGTGCCCTCTTGGAAGGCTAAATTTGGATAAATGCCAATGATTCCAAATAGTAGAGAGCAAACACAAAAATAAGCATGTATGTACATATATACAAACAAATACACCATAATAGATTCCCCAGCTAGCTATAAGATGGGCAAATACCCTAGGAGCACCACAGAGGGTAATCCTGACTGCAGATGCATTCCTATCGGACATCTACATTTATGGTAGGTACAAAACTGTACTATGTCCTTCAAGGATGCATCTGCAGTCCTTACAAATGGGTAGAATACCATAGCCAAACTGAGGGAGGTGGACAAATAAAGTTATGGTGTAGTTAGGATCCCTTGCAAAACAGCAGTGGCAAAGCCTGCTCGGGATCTAGAGTATAAAGGTAAATTATAATGCTTGGCAAATGTATGCTCCAAGTAGCAGCTTCTAAAATGTCCTTGGTAGCCACTCCTCGTAAGAAGGCTGTGGTAGTGGCTGTTGCCCTTGTAGAGTGAGGCCTGATGTTCTCTGGAGTTTTCTTTCCATGGTAAAATCTAATGCAATTTCCTATCCACTTGGAGATTGTCTGTTTTGAAATTGCTTTTCCTTCCCTTCCTGTTGCATATGCTACCAGTAACTGGTCAGTTTTTCTATTGCCCTTGGTCCTGTCCAGGTAATAGCGTAATTGTCTATGCACATCCAACGTATGTAATAGTCTTTCTCCCTGTTCTGTGGGTTAGGAAGAATGTAGGTAGGTGGATAGCCTGATTTAAAGAAACTCTGGAAACCACCTTAGGCATAAAGGAAGGATTTGTTCTCATGGACACTCTATCTTGATGGAAGATCAGGAAGGGTTGCACTGCCATTAATGCCTGACGTTCAGATACCCTTCTTGCTGAAGTGATTGCCAGCAGGAAAGCAGTCTTCCATGATAAGTATTGCAATTCTGCTGTTGCTGCTGGTTCGAAGCGGGGAAGTGTCAATTTTTCTAGCACAAAGTTCAAGTCCCATGCTGGTAATGGTGGCTTCCTAGGAGGCTTTACATTTTAATTCCTCTCAGAAACTGTCTGAGCAGAGGATGTGAGAAGACAGGAGGATCCAAGTCGTATTCTGCTGAAATAGCTGATGCATGAATCTTGATGGAGGAATAGGACAGGCCTGTGTGGAAGAGCTCTGCCAAGTATTCCAGAATGTTGGCTATGTTTACCAGTGACACATCTTCTCCTTTTGCAGTACTCCAAATGAGATATCTTTTCCATTTTGCTGAATAATTTTTTCTTGTTGCGGGTAGGATAATGTCTTTAACCCTTTGGGATAAATTTGGGTTAATTGGTCTTATGCAATGTTCCAGGCAGTCAGCTGCAGAGTTTTCAGGTTTGGATTCAGATTGTTGTAGTTGTTCTGTGTTAACAGCAAGGGAACCAGGGGTAGTGGCCATATTTGTTCCCGAAACATGCTCCTCAGTAATGGGTACCAATGTTGCCTTGGCCAGTCTGGAGCTATCAGAATGATCCTTGGACGGTCCTCTTTGATCTTCAATAGCACTTTGTGCATCAAAGGAAGTGGTGGGAATGCATATGCTGTCAGGTTTTCCAACTGAAGGATAGGAGTCCACCTTCCAAGCAAGTGGGTGGTACGCCTTGTGCAGAATTTATTTAGTTGGTGATTGCGTGGGGATGCAAATAAGTCTATTTCTGGGAGTCCCCATTTTCTTGTAATGGTTTTGAAGATGTCCGGATGCAGCATTCATTCGTGGGCATCCGTGGTAGTCCTGCTTAAAATGTCTGCTAGGATGTTTTCTTTTCCTGGTACAAAATTGCTTTTAACTGAATGTTGTAGCTCAGGGCCACATTCCAGAGATCCAGTGCCATCCGGCAAAGAGGATACGAATGTGTGCCTCCTGCTGTTGATGTACCACATAACTGTGGTGTTGTCTGTCCTTATCATCAATAGACCTTGTTGAAGGAATGGTCTGAATCTGAATTGCCAGTTTTACTGCCAGCATTTTAGATTTATGTGTAGGTGCAGCTGGTTTTGAGACCATAAGCCTTGTATGCACTTGTCCAGCATGTGTGCCCCAACCGAGGTCTGAGGCGTCTGTCGTGATGGTTTGGCTTGGTTGAGTACTGTGAAAAGGCAATCCTGTGTTTGATTGACAAGCCTGAGCCCACCATAGGAATTCTTGCTTCAGGCATGGAATAATGGGAATCTGTGTTTCTAAGCTGTGCTTGTGTTGAGACCATAAATTCCTTAGGTACCACTGTAGTTTTCTCATATGCAGTCTGGCACGAGGAACCAATATTATGCAGGATGCCATGAAGCCCAAGGCTTGCAGTACTTTTCTTGCTGTCAGATGGTTCTGTTTTGTTAAGGCCAAGAAGTAGAGAGGTAGCTGCTCCTGTTTTTCTACTGTTAGGAATGCCATTTGCCTTGATGTGTCCAACTCTGCACCCAAAAAGGTTATTCTCTGGGATGGTATCAGTCTTGACTTTTTTATATTGACTGTATATCCCAGGGCTTGTAGCAGATAAATGACCCTTTGTAAATCTTCTGCTAGCTTGCTTTTGTTGTCCGCTTGTATCAGGCAGTGGTAGATTTGGATTCCTGAAGCCTGCAATGAGCAATTACTGATGCCAGGCATTTCGTGAACACTCTGGGCGCAGTAGATAAGCCAAAGCTGAGAATTGATAATGCTCTGATCCTGCAAGAAATCTGAGGTATCTTCTGCAGTTTGGTCGTATGGGGATGTGCAGGTATGCCTCCTTGAGATCTAGAGTCACCAGCCAAGACTCCTTGCCCAGCATGGGAAGAAGCTGCTGTAGGGTCAGCATTTTGAATTTTGGAACAATGAGGAATGTGTTTAAAGCGGACAAGTCGAGAATAGGTCTCCATTTGCCTTCTTTTCTTGGTACCAGGAAGAGTCTGGAGTAAATCCCTTCCCTTGCTCCATAGATGGTACCTTTTTACAGCTCTCATCCTTAATAATTGGGATATTTGTTTTAGTGCTTCTGTCTTTTGATTTGGAGGTAGGTTTGGCATTCCTCTCTTCCCTGGTAGAGTATGGAAGTGAAACCTGTAACCTTGGCTTGTCTTTTGTGATGTAATGCCAGTTTGGTGCTTGCAGTTGTTCCCCGGTAGGCGGTGCCAGAGCCAAGTCACTGTGATTGACCTGTAGTTGTGGTGGTGGCTGTGTCTGTGGCTGTGCCTCGCTGGTTGTTGCCCTGGCACTGGCGTCCTCTGTAAGCACCACTGGATTGCTCTTGATATTCCTGCCTCTCTAAGTTCTGGAGGAGTCTGGAAAGGACCAATTCTTGGAGGGACAATTCCTGCTAAACCTCGGAGGTTGGACCTGTAAGAAATCTTTTACTGTTTGGACAGATTTTGCCTTCTCTTCCATCTTCTTCAGTACTTGTTGTGCAGGAGAGCCAAACAAATTGATCTTATCCATAGGAGCATCTAAATGTTTTGATTTGACATGGTCTGGTAAGGCCTGTTCTTTTAGCCATGCATGCCTTCTGATGACTGTGCCAGTCATGGCTGATCTAAAGGAAGCCTCCAGTGCATCATAGCAGGAATGGTTACTGACTTGTTGAGTGTTATGTACCATTTCCTGCACATATTTTTTGTCTACTGTTTCATCTGAGGACACTTTTTTGGTTAACTGATCTAGCAAAAATTCTTGATACTGCATCATGTGAAATTGACAGTTCAAGGCCCTAGCTGAAAGAGTAGCAGAAGTGTAAATTTTACCCCATCTCTCTAAGGATCTGGATTCCCTTTCAGAGGAGAGGGGTTTTTGGCTGCTACAGCCTTAGGTCCTTGGGAGATAGTCTCTGGATCTGCAAGGGAGCCTTATACAAGTGGTAATGTGTGTCCGGGACCCTGTAGTATCTATCGGGCTTAACAGGGGCCAGAGGCAGAGAATCAGGAGCAGTACAAGCATCATTAAATGCATCATCTACAACAGACAGAACTGGAGGTATGGCTAAAGGCCTATGTTGTGGCAAATGCAGAAAAGTTCTAAACCTTTTCTGAATCTGAAAATCCTGGCCCTGCCACTGAAATTGTTCCCTCATAGCATGCAGGGTTTCCCATAGGAAAATTCCTCAGGCGGAGAGGCAGAAGGAATGGACTCTTCACCATCAGAGTCTTCATGGGAGTATGGGGCCTCTGGAGGTCTGTATCATTTGAGTCATCAGAAGAATCATCTGTAGACACTGGCTCAGGGGCTCTGCTCTAGGCCTCTTCTCTGGAGGTTGGGATCCTCGGATTAAAGAAATGAGATCCTCTGCTAAACTAAGCATTTGTGAACTAGAGGTAGGCCTGTGAGAGGGGGGCTTAGCAGGCACAGATTTAGTAGTTTTAGCTGCTTTAGCCCTGGCAAAGGCCTTAATGGACATGGCTGCAGGTGGCCTAGCAGCTCCACATGCAGGGGTTGAAATATCCAAGGAATAGTGTCTGATAATTGAAACTGTAACAGCAGGTGGGATATCAGAAGCCGATTCCACGAGGTTGGAAGAGGCCTCGGCAGAAGGAAAGTTTTCGGCTGAAGGAGGAACCGCTGTTCTGTTTTCAGCGAGACACTACGCGGTTGGCTTAACCGCGGTTTCACCGAACCGCCGGGACCGCGTGTCGTCGTTCTTTCTTCATGCTTTTAGATATTTATAAGTCGGAGGATCCGACGGCATAATATAAGCAAATTCGGCGAAAAAAACCTCAGCAAACTCCTCGACGCCTGCGTCGTGCGTCAGGTTAAAGAAGCACAGGCTAGACAAGCTGCGCACGGCGTGGTCTGGCCCCTAGACAGTAAGCAGTAAAGAGGAAAAATCTTTATGAGGTTTCCCACCACAAGTTAAACAGTTATTCACTTTTTCTGACATCGGCTGAGGCAGAAAAGAGTCCCAAGCGGGCAGGCCAGCTTTTAGAAGTCTTCAAGTAGTATTCGGGTAGTAAATCTCTGGTTCTGACCGACCGGCACTGAACAGCTTCTGCTTTGGGCACCACGCTGCAGAGAAAGACTGAGGAAAGGCGTCGAGCGGATGCCTTTATACCCGAATACTGCAGCTATGACGGGTGAAGTGCGACACCACGCGAGGCCAGACCCAGACTTTGGAATCGCCCGATCAAGGGCTGCCTGACGACAGGGACACCCATTTGTTTGTAACACTGCAGATGCATCCTTGAAGGACATCAATGTTTCTTTAAATACTTTAAACAACTTTTAAATGTACAGGAAGAAAAGACCTCCCGTTTCAAAGTACAATACCGTCTCATGACATTCTGTTAAAACACAAATTCCTAGCTTTAAAATACTTTCCTGTTCAGGAAGTTATCAACAAACATTTTTTTTTTAAATAGGAAGTTTTTTTTCCCCAAAGGGAACTTATCTGCCCAAAGAAGGAACAGCAAAAAATGCTTGTCTACCTTCAAAAGCCTCAGAGAAGCGTACTCTTCAGTGGCAGGAAAGCTCTAAAGGGCTTGGAGCACAAACCCGTCTTTTTATTCAGTCCAGCTCGAGATAACTAATAGTTTAGGCACGAGAAAGGTGTCTTGAAGCTTTGGAAACTCGCCAGCTGTTGTATCCTTGCAGGATATAACCCATACAACTTAGGCTATGGCAGCAGTGATCAATATGAAAAACATTTAATGTAAACCTTATGATAGCTATGTATATAAAAAAGTGTACAGGTTGGAGGGTGAGCAGTGTCACAAAACTATGTGTATGGCTGGGAGATGCTAGTAAAACTATTCATGTATTGATAAAGACTGTGTGTGGGGCATAGGATTCTGAATGAAGTGAAATGGTTTGAAGAAATGGCAAGCTGAAAAGAGCAGCGGGATGTATCCTGGAGATATACTAGAGTAGATGCATAGATTTGTTAGGTGAAGATTTAACTGTATTATAAATGAGTCTGCATTCTTTATGGATTTCAGCAATTATGAGATGTGGATCCACAGTCTAGTTAAATTATTTGAATACAGAAAGTGACCTGCAATATTTGATGATTTGGTTATAAGGACAAGTGATTTTTCAGCACAAAATTCTACTGGTGGAATAGTGCTGCAATTAAGTTATTAAGGGCTGGGCAATTTTCTTGCTTACAGACAGGTCTGTGTACTGCAGTTAACTGAGAAAGGGCTAGGTGATGTGGTAGTTCCAGCCAGTTTAATTCTCTTAGGGCTAGGCAGTGCTGTGTTCTACTGCTATAGTCTACAGCAAATATGGCTACTTTACTATAACACTGCTCGAGTTTGGACAATTGTGAGACTTAAAGGCAAGTGAAGATTTGGGCAGCATAGAGAAGATATGGCAGTAAGAAAGTAGAGTCTATACATCTGGCTGAATGAGGCAGGTTTTTACTCTGTATAATCTACCTAGTTTTTGATGATTTTTTTTTAACCACATGTAATACATAGTGGTCTAATTTTAAATGGTCATCTGTCCAGACACCAAGTAAATTTTGTGTGCTTTACTTATTCTATGACTGTACTGTTGGAAGTAATTTAGTGCTTTTCAAGGCTTAGTAGAGGCAATGAATTAGTTATGTTCAATCAGTAAGGATTGTTGTGTAAAGTCCTGGAGTTTAGACAGAAATCTGTCAGAACAAATTAAGGTTGAGACATCAGCATACTGAAGTAGGGAGCGTTTTTTGTAGCATTGTAGAGGTTATTGATGAATATGTTGAAAAGTATGGGGCCTAGTATAGATCTTTGTGGGACACAATGGTTACAGGCAAGAAGGTGGAAAAATCATTTCTCCACTTCACTTTCTTGTGTTCTACTTAAAAGGTAGCTATGGAACCAGTGCAGTGAAGAATTGGTGAGTCCCAAGGATGAGACTATATGTAAGAGTTTCTGGTGGGAGACCGTATCAAAGGTTTTTGAGAAGTTTAGTGAGTTAGTGAAGGCTAGGCTTCCAGCATTTTTACATGTGTGGACGATATTAACAAAATTCAGCAAAGGAGTGCTATGACAACAATGGAAGATAAGTTGGTCTGAAAACAGAAGCTTTTTATCTACAGTATCTCTCAGTTAACCAGCACCCATGGAGATTGGTAGATGCGGGATAACTGTAGTTTCTGGTTGCTTGAGAATTACTATTAAAAATAGGCCTGATTATGGGTCTATATTATATGAACGAAAGTTCATAATCTCGAACGCTCTAAAGAGTGAAAATGCCAGACCACAAACTCCTTATTGTGGGGGGGGGCTGCACCCCCCCAACACACCCCGCTAAATATATATACCAACTCCGAGATCAGACTACAGTGAGGAAAGGGCAAATATTCCAACATTCACTGTACTGCGATCCCACAAGAAGCACTTCGAGGTCTGGCATTTTCACTCTTCAGAGTGTTCAAGATTATGAACTTTCGTTCATACAATATAGACCCCTGATTAATAATGCACCCTCTACTATTTGGTTTAACTTATCTTCAGGTTGGGGAGAGAGGCAATTTATTCCTATCCTTTTTTTTAAAACTCTAAAACTCTAAAAACATAAGGTATGTTTCTGCAGCGGGAAAACAAAGCACAACACATGAAAATTGTACTGTATTTCTTCGATTTTTTTTTTTTTTGCCAGTTGCTTGAGAGTGCCAGTTGCTTGAGTTCCTGTTAACTGAGAGATTACTGTATTAAATTGAAAAGTTGTGTATGCATACGTTTCTAATATTCTACTTCACCATGAACTGGAAACAAAACAGCTCACCACCACACAAGGAAAGAAGCTAGTGATTACCTTTATATTTTATTAAAATTATAGTCCAGTCCAGTAGTAGATCCACAATGTAGTCCCACAAAATAGGTAAAATAAGTCCACAATGGATCCAATAAACTTTGGCATCTCAAACCTTTAGGTACTACCCCTTTAAAGATACATGGAGTTCAATTTCATGAATCCCTTTTAATGGGTGACAGGGGTTCCTCTACAAATTTTGATGTTCCATCCCCTTGAATTCCTCTCCTACTTTCAATAACAAAATTATAACCACTGATGGTGGTGTTTCTGGTGCTATTTCTTCCATGTTACACACACCCACATCTTTTTTATTACAGGAGGATGTAAACAGCAGTTCTTGCCAAAGACAGGAAGAAGAGATTTATTCAGGGATTACTCAAGGGAAAGAAAGAAGAAAGGGAAGGGGAAAGAGTATAAGATGGCAAGATTTACACCCCCCATGCTTACCAGGAGACATTTTCAACAAACAGTTCCTCATACATCAGACCGTTAACTTCTGAAAAGAATTCTGACAAGAATATAGAAGAGTCTAATGATGACAAGTTAATTGAACTACCTAGTAGTTATACATGTGTTAATAATGACAAATTAATTAAACTACCTTGTAGTTCTACATGTGGTAATAACCCTGTAAAGAAATGAAGAGATTTTCTGGACACCCAAAAGGTTCTTAGGTCAGCTAGTTTAGTTTCCTCTTCTGTATTCAATCTGTCGAATATTTCTTTGTCTGCTGACCACTTGAATGTTTCAAATAAAGGTCCGACATTCATTCCATCACAAAGAGTCAATCTTTCTGATATTTTATTAGATTTGAGATTGTATATAAGGGAATTGAATCTGTAAGTTAGTCTGGGAGATGATGACACTAATGAAACTTTCTCTCAATCTGTTTGTGACTCTCAATCTATTTGTGACTCAAGTTTCATCAGAATCTCATTACCAAGGTCAAGGTTTAAATGTTTCTATACCTAGAAAAAAGAATTTATACAATCACCCCTTATACAATACGTTAACTACTTTTCTAAAGGTATATGAACACGACGTAAGAAAAGTTCTTTCTGTTCAACCCACTTCTAAATGGCTTAATTTAAGTTATGCTGAAAGAAAAGCCTTAAATGAGTTAACTAATAATACAAATCTTAGAGTAATGAAGGCAGATAAAGGAACGGGATTAGTATTAATGCAACAAAATGTTTATGTTTCCAGTATTGATAATACATTACATAATAATGACTTTTATGAAATATCGTCTCTAGAGATAGTTTATTAACAATTTGAACACAAAGACAAAGTTTTGCAGAGAGTGAAAAAAGATAATTGTATCACTACAGAGGAATGCCAATTCATGCATGCTCCTAATCCTAATTGTTTGGGATCCCCAAAGTATACAAGAATAGGCTAAACCCTCCTTTCAGACTCATTGTATCAAATAAAAGATCTAAAACTGAGAAAATTGCTCAATATACTGACTTTGTGTTAAATCATGTAGCGCAAGCTACACCTTACTACACTAAAGATTCATGGGATTTTTTTAAATGAATTATACAAAGCTGAAATAGATTTCTCAAAAGTTATTTTAGTTACTTTGGATATTGTATCACTCTATACCAATATTCCACATGTGGAAGGTTTGAATTTTATTAAACACTTTTTGTACAAATTCATGAAATTTCCTAAAGTTAGGTCTGATATTATTCACTCTTCAATGCCTTTAGTTTTGAAAAGTAATTTCTTCCATTTGAACAATGTTATTTAGAGGCAGGTTAGAGCAGCTGCCATGGGCACCAAGATGGCACCTGCCTTTGCTAATACTGTCCTGAGTGAGTGGGAGATGGATACATTGGTGCACTTGCCAGGATTTTAACCTAATAAAATTTTGCAGATGCTTTATCGACAATATTTTTTTTCGTATGGGAAGGCTCAACAGAGCAACTTGATTTATTTGTGGAATCCTTGTCACAAAGTATAAGTTTTTTTGGAATTCACTGTTGCCAGCAGGGATAATTCTGTAGCCTTTTTGGACACTAATATTAAGATTAACAAGGAAAATGGCAAAATTTCCTCCAAAATACATAGGAAGGACACTACCAGGAATAATTACCTGGATTTTCAGAGCCAACATCCATTTTTTATGAAACGTAATGTTGTTAGAGGACAATTTATTAGGGTTTTCAGTTTGACTAGTGATGATGCAGATTTTGAGCTGTAGGCTGACTTCGTAACAGTTATTTTTTTCAGAAGAACTACCCTGTTAACCTCAAGTGTTGCATTAGAGAGGAAGTAACAACAGAGAGATTTATTAAATTCAAACCTATTTTAAGATTTATTTTTTCTTCTACTAGAGTAGTGAGTGATGATAATGACATGACAATGAGCTTTTCTCTACCTATTAGCAGAGATTTGGAAGTAGTTAGAAATATTTTGTCTGATAACTGGAAAATTATCCTAAGTGATGCAAGTGTTAAAAATAATTTGGGGAATGAACCTTGTTTCACTTACCAACGCACCAAAACTTTAAGATCATTTTTTAAGAAAAATTATTCTCCTTTTTTGTGGTCTCCCATTTCTGGATTGCCTAAACCTGAAGGTATGTTTGCATGCAGCAGATGCGTTTGCTGTGAGTTTATTTATAGAGGCTCCTTCTATTTCTTTTCACATTGCAAGTTTAAAGTCTGCTTTAAACAACATTTTGACTGTACTAGTTCCCTTGTGGTCTACTATGCAGTGTACTCATCTTGCAACTGTTTTTAAATTGGCAAAACTGTGCGTAGACAAAGTGACAGGATTATGGAGCATAATTTTGCTGTATGTATGAAATGGTGACACATCTAATGCTTTGGGAAAGCATAGCCTATATTGTATACGTTTTACTAAATTCTCTTTTCTGGTCTTAGAGCAAATTAATAATTTTTTTGGAGACTCTGACAACCTACTGCAAGTTCAGAAAATGAAATGGCAGCTGCATTTGGGAGTAGAAGTTTATCCAGGACTCAATGACTCACTCAATCTCAAATGTGCACTTAAAATGGAAACAATAAAACACACTCTGCCTTGTTAACTTTTGTAAACACTAGCTTCTCCATGCATTTTAAATGTCACTATTCTGCCTTACCTTTAGTAAATACTGCCTTCTCCACGCATTATGAATGTCAATATTTAAATATCAACATTTTCTGGGGGATTGTTATGATATTTTGTTACAGCACTCATACATATTCATGAAATGTTTTTGAAGTAGCTAATCATACAATAGAAGTTTATAGGGCAATATTTGGTTGGGCATTGAAAGTAAATAATATTTAATATTTATGATTAACGGCTGACAGTTTAAACATTTAATGCATCGTGTATTTCTATTATTATGAGGAAGTTCTGAAACAAATAAATAAGAATGAAAGCTTATGCTACCAGCATTTGAGCAGTTATTCTATGGCTTCATGTTTTCCAGAAAGTGTTATTTTATTTAATAATAGTTCTTCTGCAGTATTGTCGGCTTTTGGAAGATATGTTTATATATATATATATATATATATATATATATATATATATATATATATATATATATATATATATATATATATCTACACACACACACACACACACACACACACACACACACACACACACACACACACACATACTAAACATACCATTTTGGCTCCCATTGCAATGCCTTTTAGTTGCTAGTAAATGTCTTTGTTAAAACTGAAGAAATTGTTTTCTAGTACTAGCTTAAGCAGTGAGCATAGTGTTTCTGCTCTTTGTAGGATCAATTTCCTGTGCTTTGTGAGATATTTAAACACTAGTTCACTCCCTTGCTTGTACTGTATGTTATGGTAAGGTGCAACTATGTCAAGAGTGACTAGTGTCACTTTTTCTTGTGAAACATAACACTGGAATTCAAAGATCCTGTTAAGAAATTCCCAGGAAGCTTTGAGGTAAAATTTAGCTGTATGTGTTATTGGGTTAAAGACAAACTCGAGTAAGGTGCAGGAATAGTTGTAATGGACTCCTCTACCTATACCCAGAAAATGCAAGTAGTGCTCTCTAATGATCTAAGAGGGAGAAGTTAGGAATAAAGTTGAAGTTAAGGAACATGAATGGATTATTAGGCTACAGGCGAATGTGGGTAAGGGAATTAATGACAAAATCTGCATTTAACCAATACTAATGGACAGAGGCATTAGAAAATAGTGTGTAGGAGTACTTAACCATGTACGCATTTTATAGTTAATATAATGTAATG